>NW_027142950.1:51260-105966 GCF_026170545.1 Melanerpes formicivorus
CATCCCCTCCCAGTCCCCCCCTATCCCCTCCCATCCTCTCCCATCCCCCCCCAATCCCTCCCAGTCCCCTCCCATCCCCTCCCAGTCCCCCCCCATCCCCTCCCAGTCCCCCCCTATCCCCTCCCATCCCCTCCCATCCCCCCCCCATCCCCCTCCCCCCCCCTCCCCCCCCCCCCCAGGGCTCACCGGTGCTGCGGGGGAAGTTGGGGATCTCGGCGTAGGAGAAGCTCTGCGCCTGCTCCAGCTCCTCCCCCAGGGCCCCCAGCCCGGAGCCGCACACCAAGGCCACCCTGGGCACCTCCTGCAGCCTGGCCCCCAGCCAGGAGGCGGCCTCCAGGCAGGCCTCGTAGCTGGGGGAGGGGAGGGGGACTCGCTGGGGGGGGGGTTTGGGGCTCCTATGGGGCCCTATGGGTCCCTATGGGCTCCTAAGACTCCTATGGGTCCCTATGGGCTCCTAAGACTCCTATGGGTCCCCTATGGGCTCCTATGGCTCCTATGGGTCCCTATGGGCTCCTAAGACTCCTATGGGTCCCCTAAGTGTCTCTATGGGTCCCTATGGGTCCCTCAGGCTCCTATGGGTCCCTATGGCCCCTATGGCTCCCTATGGCTCCTATGAGCTCCTATGGGTCCCTATGGCCCCTATGGCTCCCTATGGCTCCCATGAGCTCCTATGGGTCCCTATGGCCCCCTATGGGGTCTCTATGGGTCCTATGGGCCCTTATGGGTCCCTAAGGGGTCCTAAGGCTCCTATGGGTCCCTATGGGTCCCCATGGCCCCTATGGGTCCCTAAGGCTCCTATGAGCCCTTATGAGTCCCTATGGCTCCTATGGGGCCCTCAGGCTCCTATGGGTCCCTATGGGTCTCTAGGGGCCCTATGGATCCTATGAGCTCCTATGGGGGCCCGATGGGTCCTATGGGTCCCTATGGGGCCCATGAGCTCCTATGGGTCCCTATGGGTCCTATGAGCTCCTAAGGCTTCTATAGGGCCCTAAGGCTCCTATGGGTCCCTATGGGTCTCTAGGGGCCCTATGGGTCCTATGAGCTCCTATGGGGCCCTATGGGTCCTATGAGCTCCTAAAGGCTCCTATGGGACCCTATGGGGTCCCTATGGGTCTCTATGGGTCCTATGAGCTGCTATGGGTCCCTATGGGTCCTATGAGCTCCTAAGGCTTCTATGGGGCCCTATGGATCCTATGGGTCCCTATGGGTCCTAAGGCTCCTATGGGTCCCTATGGGTCTCTATGGGTCCTATGAGCTGCTATGGGGTCCCTATGGGGCCCTATGGATCCTATGGGTCCCTATGGCTCCTATGGGTTTCTATGGGCCCTTATGAGTCCCTATGGGCTCCTATGGGGCCCTATGGGGCCCTATGGATCCTATGAGCTCCTATGGGGTCCCTATGGGCTCCTGAGGCTTCTGTGGGTCCCTATGGGTGCCTATGGCTCCTATGGGCTCCTATGGCTCCCTATAGCCCCCATAAGCTTCTATGGGTCCCTATGGCTCCTATGAGTCTCTATGGGTCCCCATGGGCTCCTATGGGTCCCTTTAAGTCCCCTAAGGCTCCTATGGGCGCTATGGGTCCCAGTATGGCTCCCGGTCCCCTCCCAGTGCCCCCCAATCCCCTGCCCAGTCCCCTCCCCGTGCCTCCCAGCCCCAAGCCCTGACCCTAATCCCCCCCCTTACCCCCCCCTCCGGGTACAGCCGAAAGGATGAGCTTGGGCCCCGCCCCCTTCGCTCCGATTGGCTGCCGCGGGGGTGTGAGCCCGGGCGCTGGGCTGCTATTGGCTGGGGGAGCTGGGGGCCGCACATGGGGGCTGGGAGCTGCACTTGGGGGGCTGGGAGATCAATCTATGGGGCAGGGAGCTGCACTTGGGGGGCTGGGAGATCAATCTATGGGGCAGGGAGCCGCACTTGGGGGGCTGGGAGATCAATCTATGGGGCAGGGAGCTGCACTTGGGGGGCTGGAAGTCCACTCTATGGGCCTAGGAGATACTTATGGGGGGCTGGGAGACACGCTTGGGGGGCTGGGAGCTGCACGTGGGGGGATGGGAGCCAATCTATGGGGCAGGAAGATGCACTTGGGGGGCTGGGAGCCTATCTATGAGGAGAGAGCTGCGCTTGGGGGGCTAGGAGCCGCACTTGGGGGGCTGGGCGCCACTTATAGGGGGCTGGGAGCCACACTTGGGGGGCTGGGAGCCCATCTATGGGGCAGGGAGCTGCACTTGGGGGTCTGGGCGCCACTTATAGGGGGCTAGGAGCTGCAGTTAGGGGGCTTGGAGCCACTTATAGGGGGCTGGGAGCCGCACTTAGGGGGGCTGGGAGCTGCACTTGGGGGGCTGGGCGCCACTTATAGGGGGGCTGGGAGCTGCACATGGGGGGCTGGGCGCCAATCTATGGGGCAGGGAGCCGCACATGGGGGGCTGGGAGCCCATCTATGGGTCTGGGCGCCCCCCTGGCCGCCGCAGGTCGCCACCCACCTGCCCTCCATCGCCGCTGCCCCTCCTGGCGCTTCCCCTTCCTGAGCCGCCTGCGCCCCTTATATACAGCGCATCCTCCCCGGCCCGTGACGTCATCACGCCGCGCCGCGCTCGCCCTTCCTTCCTTCCTCCGCCTCCACCAATCGGCAGCCGCCGCCGGCCGTTGCTAGGCGACGGCGCTGAGAGGGAGGGGGGAAAAGGGGCGGGGGGGAAGGGGGAGGGGATCATGTGAGGCGCGCCGGCCAATAAGAGCGCGGCAGAGCGGTTGCTAAGCGACGGCGCTCCGAGGGGAGGGGGGGGAGTGAGGGTCAGGTGAGGCGCTCCGGCCAATAGGAGCGCGGGCAGAGCGGTTGCTAAGCGACGGCGCTCCGAGGGGGAGGGGGGGAGTGAGGTCAGGTGAGGCGCTCCGGCCAATAGGAGCGCGGCAGAGCGGTTGCTAAGCGACGGCGCTCCGAGGGGAGGGGGGAGTGAGGTCAGGTGAGGCGCTCCGGCCAATAGGAGCGCGGCAGAGCGGTTGCTAAGCGACGGCGCCCGCAGGGGAGGGGGGGATTGAGGTCAGGTGAGGCGCACCGGCCAATGGGAGCGCGGCAGAGCGGTTGCTAAGCGACGGAGCTCGCAGGGGAGGGGTGGGGGGAGCAGGCTCCGATTGGCCGGCGCGCCACACGTGACCGCGAGGAGCCGTTCCTATTG
This sequence comes from Melanerpes formicivorus, assembly GCF_026170545.1. Classification (NCBI taxonomy): domain Eukaryota; kingdom Metazoa; phylum Chordata; class Aves; order Piciformes; family Picidae; genus Melanerpes; species Melanerpes formicivorus. The sequence goes on from NW_027142950.1 coordinate 54,428, forward strand.
GCCCTGAGCCTTTGCATGGAGCCGGCTGGAGCCTCCCGAGCCCTTCCCGGCGCCTCGCAGCAGCCCAAACCCCTTCCCGGTCCCCTCCCAGCCGCCTCCCAGTGCCTCCTAGCAGCCCAAACCCTCTCCCAGCCCCCTCACAGCCCCCCCAAACCCCCTCCCGGGGGCGGCGGGGAGGAGAGCGGAGAAGCGGCTGTGAGAAGGGGCGAAGCGGCGCTGACCAATCAGGCGGCGTCAGGGGCTCGGCCACGCCCCCCCCCCGTCGCGTTCCCCTCCCATCCTCCCCGGAGGGGATAGGGGGGAGATAAAGGAGGCGGGAAGAAGGAGGGGATCACGTGATGCGCGCCGGCCAATAGGAGCCACCGGGGGGGCGTCGCTAGGGCAACGCCTGAGGGGGAGGGGGCTGCATGGGGGATGGGGGGGGATCACGTGAGCCGCGCGGGCCAATGGGAGCGCTCAGCGGGGCGTCGCTAAAACAACGCCTGAGGGGAGGGGGGCAGAAAGGAGGCGGGGAGGAGGAGGGGATCACGTGAGCCATGCGGGCCAATAGGAGCCCGCGGAACGTCGCTAGGGCAACGGCTGAGGGGAGGAGGGGGGGAGAAAGGAGGCGGGGAGGAGGAGGGGATCACGTGATGCGCGCAGGCCAATGGGAGCGCTCGGGGGGGCGTCGCTAAGCAACACCTGAGGAGCAACGGTTGGGAGGGGGGGAAGAGGGCGGGTCAGGTGATGCGCGCCGGCCAATAGGAGCGCTCGGGGGGGCGTCGCTAAGGCAACGCCTGAGGAGCAACGGCTCAGGGGAGGGGGGGCGGGGAAAGAGGCGGGTCAGGTGATGCGCGCCGGCCAATAGGAGCCCTCGGGGAGGGCGTCGCTAAGGCAACGCCTGCAGGGCGAGGATGCTGAATGGGAGCGGGGGGGGGGGGGGGGGGGGAGGATCACGTGAGCCGCGCCGACCAATGGGAGCGCGCAGGGGGCGGGGCGTCGCTATAGGCAACGCCCGCAGGGATGGATGGATGGAAAGGGAGGAGGAGGAGGAGGAGGAGGGGAAAAGGGATGGGGGAATGATGGGGGGGGGGGCAGGAGGAAGGGGAGGGAGGAGGAGGGGTTATCACGTGGGGCCGCGCGGGGGCCAATGGGAGCGCGGCGAGGGGGCGTGGCCCCGGCGCAGGCCATGGCGGACGGGGAGCGCTCGCCGCTGCTGCCGCCCGAGGCCGGCCCCGCGGGGACGGGAGGGGCCTCGGGGGGGGGTGAGAGAGAGAGGGGGGGGAGGGAGGGGGAGGGAGGGGGGCGGGGCTTAAGGGGAGGAAGGGGGCGGGGCTTGGATGGAGAGCATGGGGGGAGGGGGAGGGGAAAGGGAGGGGGAGGGAGGGAGGGGGGGTGGGTGGGGCTTGAGGGAGGGGGTGTGGCCTTTGGGGTGGGGCTGGAAGGGGGCGTGGCTTGGTGGGGTGGGGGAATGGAGGGGGCGTGGCCTGGAGGCTGGGGGGTGTGGCCAAAGGGAGCGGACTAAGGGGGCGTGGTTTAGTTTGGTGGGGTCTAAAGGGGCGTGGCTTGGCGTGAGGGGCCGGGTTTGGACCAAAAGGAGTGGTGTGGGGGCGTGGCTTCAGGGGTGGGGTCAAAGGGGGCGTGGTCAGGTGCTGGGGAAGAGGCTGGCGACAAGGGGAGTGGTCTAGAGGGGCGTGGCTTGCGTGGGTGGGGTCTAAAAGGGCGTGGCTTGGCGTGAGGGGGCGGGGTTGGAACAAGGGGAGTGGTCTGGTGGGCGTGGCTTAAGGGGGTGGCGTCAAAAGGGGCGTGGTCTGGTGCTAGGAGAGGAGTGGCACCAAAAGGAGTGGTCTTAGAGGGGCGTGGCTTGCATGGGTGGGGTATAAAAGGGCGTGGCCTGGAGTGAGGGGGCGGGGTTGGACCAAGGGGAGTGGTCTGGTGGGCGTGGCTTAAGGGGTGGGGTCAAACTGGGTCGTGGTCTGGTGCTGGGGGAGGGGGTGATGTCAAGGGGAGTGGTCTAGAGGGTCGTGGCTTACGTGGGTAGGGTGTAACGGGGCGTGGCCTGCTGCGGGGGGGCGGGGTTTGTCCAAGGGGAGTGGTGTGGGGGCGTGGCTTATGGGGGTGGGGTCAGGGGGGGCGTGGTCTGGCGTTGGGGTAGGTGGTGTGGCCATTGGGAGCCTTGGAGGGGGAGGGTTGAGTCTGCAGGGAGGGGATTTAAGGGGCGTGGCTTAGAGGGGGGTGTGGCGTCTAAAGGGGGCGTGGCCTGGCATGGAGGGGAGGGGTCAGGAGGGGGGTGGGGCTTGGGAGGGAAGCATGGCCTGGAGGGGGGGGGAGGAGGGGGAAGGGGGCGTGGCCTGCGTCTGTCTGCTCCAGAGGTGAGGGGGGCGGAGCCACGCCAAGCTGGCCACGCCCCCTTCCCCCCCTCCTTAACCCAGGGGCGGCGGCGGCGGTGGTCGGGGGGGCGGGCCCGGCGGGGGCCTTGCCCGGCGAAGCCCCGCCCCCTTACTCCCCCCTGGGCAGCCCGGAGGGCGGGGCGGGGGCGGGGCCGGCGGTCACCTGCCGCGTCTGCCAGCGGCCAATCAGCGTCGAGGGGAAAACTCACCAGCACGTGGTGAAGTGCGGGGCCTGCGGGGAGGCCACGGTGAGGGGGGGGGGGGGGGGGGGGGCTGGGAGGGGGTTTGGGGCTGCTGCAGTTCCGCTGCGCGGCCACCGGAGGGAGGCAGAGAGCAATGGGGAAGGGAATAGGGAAGAGCCTGGGGAGAGGCTTTGGGGCTGCTGCTGCAGTTCCCCTGCGCGGCCGCCTAGAGGGAGCCAGAGAGCAACGGGGAAGGGCCTGGGAGCCAGGCTGGGACTCCTCAGCAGCTCTTCAAAGGGCAACGCCGGGTGGGGCCCACCGGGAGCCTTCAAAGGGCGATGGGGGAGGCGCAGCTGGGAGCCCCACTGGGAGGGGTCCCTATGGGTCCCTATGGCTCCTATGGGTCCCTATGAGTCCCTATGGGTCCCTATGGCTCCTATGGGTCCTTATGGGTCCTATGGTTCCCTATGGGTCCGTATGGGTCCCTATGGGTCCTATGGCTCCTATGGGACCCTATGAGTCCCTATGGGCTCCTATGAGTCGCTATGGGTCCCTATGGCTGCTATGGGTCCCTATGGCTCCTATGGGTCCCTATGGCAACGGGACTGGGTCTTGGGCTGGAGTGGAAGTGTCTGAGGCCACGCCCCCTTCCCCCTCTCGGTTCTTAGCCAATCAGGACGGCCCCTGGGGGCAAGAAGTACGTTCGGTGCCCCTGCAACTGCCTCCTGGTCTGCAAGGCCTCCTCCCAGCGCATCGCCTGCCCCCGTCCCTACTGGTGAGGGGGGTGGGAGGGGGCTGGGAGGGGACTGGGAGGGGGTTTGGGGTCAATGGGAGGGACTGGGAGGGACTGGGAGGGAATGGGAGGGACTTTGGGACTCCTGCAGTTCCCTGCTTGGCCACAGGAGGGAGGCAGAGAGCAATGGGGAAGGGAATAAGGAAGAGCCTGGGAGCCATGGGAGGGACTGGGGGGGACTGGGAGGGGTCTGGGGGCGTCCTGGGAGGCCTCAGCCCCTCCCCCAGTCCCTCCCAGTCTCACTCTGCTCTCCCTCCTCCCCCCCCAGTAAGAGAATCATCAACCTGGGCCCGGTGCAGGGTGGAGCCCCCAGCCCTGAGCCTGCCCCTGGAGGGGTCAGAGTGGCCTGCGGGCACTGCGGGGGTCCCTTCCTGGTAAGCCCCGCCCACTCGCGGCGCGAAACCCCGCCCCCAAAGCCCCGCCCAAACCCCGCCCACTCCCTGCTGTGATTTGGCTGGGAGAGAGCTTTGGGGCTGCTGCAGTTCCGCTGCGCGGCCACAGGAGGGAGGCAGAGAGCAATGGGGAAGGGAATAGGGAAGAGCCTTGGGAGAGGCTTTGGGGCTGCTGCAGTTCCCCTGCGCGGCCGCCTAGAGGGAGCCAGAGAGCAACGGGGAAGGGCCTGGGAGCCCTATTGATCCACACTGGTCCTTATTGATCCATACTATTCCCTATTGATCCATGCTGGTCCATACTGGTCCCCATTGATCCATACTGGTCCCTATTGATCCATACTGGTCCTTATTGATCCATACTGCTCCATATTTGTCCCTATTGGTCCTTATTGATCCATACTGGTCCCTATTGATCCATACTGGTCCCTATTGATCCATACTGCTCCATACTGCTCCCTATTGATCCATACTGCTCCTTATTGATCCTTACTGGTCCCTATTGATCCATACTGGTCCATATTGGTCCCTATTGATCCATACTGGTCCCTGTTGATCCATACTGCTCCATACTGGTCCCTATTGATCCATACTGGACCCTATTGATTCATAATGGTCCATACTGGCCCCTATTGATCCATACTGGTACCTCATGATTGATACTGGTCCCCATTGATCCATACTGGTCCCTATTGATCCATATTGTCCCTATTGATCCATACTAGTCCCTATTGGTCCCTATTGATCCACACTGGTCCTTATTGATCCATGCTCATCCCTATTGATCCATACTGGTCCCCACTGGTCCGTATTGGTCCCTATTTATCCATACTGATCCCTATTGAGTCTTACTGGTCCATATTGATCCATACTGGTCCCTACTGGTCCCTATTGGTCCCTATTGATCCATACTGGTCCCTATTCATCGATACTGGTTCCTATTGATCCATACTGGTCCCTATTGATCCATACTGGTCCCTACTGGTCCCTATTGGTCCCTATTGATCCATACTGGTCCCTATTCATCCATACTGGTTCCTATTGATCCATACTGGTCCCTATTGTTCCATACTGGTCCCTACTGGTCCCTATTGGTCCCTATTGATCCATACTGGTCCCTATTCATCCATACTGGTCCCCATTGATCCATACTCATCCCTATTGATCCACACTGGTCCCTATTGATCCGTACTGGTCCCTATTGATCCATACTTCAAAGGGTGATGGGGGAGGCCCCAGCTGGGAGCCCCACTGGGAGGGACTGGGGCAGGGGATTGGGAGTCCCCTATTGGTCCTCACTGCTCCCCCATTGGGCCTGACCGGCCCCTCCCCTTTGCAGTGGGCGGAGCTGACCGACCACACCCTGGCTCGCTGCCCCCATTGCCGCAAAGTGTAAGTCGGGCCCCGCCCCCCTCCCCTTTATCCCCCTTCCTGATTGGCTGAACCAAGCCTGGAGGCTCAGCCCCGCCCCTTGGTGATGTCACCACCTCCTCCCCACCCTTACAACCCCACTTCTCCACTCCCAGGTCTGCCATTGGCCGGAGGTTCCCTCGAAGGCGGAGCCTCTGCTGCCTCCTGCTGGGCCTGGTCATGGCCGGAGCAGCTGCAGGGCTGGCGGTGAGGGGGTGGGAGGGGCTTGGGAGGGGCTTGGGAGGGGCTTGGGTGGGGCTTGGGAAGGGCTGGGAGGGGCTGGGAGGGGATTGGGAGGGGCTTGGGTGGGGCTGGGAGGGGTTGGGAGGGGCTGGGAGGGGCTGGGAGGGGCTTGGGAGGGGCGTGGGTGGGGCTTGGGAGGGGCTGGGAGGGGATTGGGAGGGGCTAGGAGGGGATTGGGAGGGGCTTGGGAGGGGCTGGGTGGGGCTTGGGAGGGGCTGGGAGGGGCCTGGGCGGGGTCCTGACCTCTCCCCTTGCCTCCATTAGGCCGGCACCTGGGGCGTGGCCCGGCGGCTCCGCCCCCTCCACGCCGGCTGGGCGCTGCTGGGGGCGGGGGCCGGGGCCTGCCTGCTGCGGGCAGCCTATTGGGGCTGCGTCCGGGTCAGCCAGCCAATCCCGGCCCGCGCCTGAGCCACGCCCCTCCCCGAGCCCCGCCCGGGAGCCAATCGGAGGCCGCCGGAAGGACCTAGGCCACGCCCAGCCCCCTCCCCCCACTTCCTTCCCCCCCTGCACCCCCCCCCCAAAAGCCTTCAGACTCCGCCCCCCTGAGCTCTTTCTGGCCTGGGATTGGAGGAGGGGAAAGGGAGGGGTGGGAGGAGGAAAGGGGAGGGGCCAGGTAGGGCTGGGTCATGCTAAGGTCATGCTAAGGGCGTGGGGAGGCCCTGGAGGGGGAGTTGGAGCTGGGGGCTTGCTGGGAACATGCTAAGGTCATGCTAAGGGCGTGGGATCCCATTTGGGTCATGCTAAGGTCATGCTAAGGTCATGGGATCCTGGCTGGGTCATGCTAAGGTCATGCCAAGGGCCTGGGGGAGGCCCTTGGGGCTGCTGGGAACATGCTAAGGCCATGCTAAGGTCGTGGGATCCCAGCCAGGCCACGCTAAGGTCATGGGGTGCAGGTCATGCTAAGGTCATGCTAAGGTCATGGGATCCTACCAAGGACATGCTAAGGTCATGCTAAGGTCATGGAGGCCACTCAAGGACATGCTAAGGTCATGCTAAGGCCCTGGGACTGCTTGGATCACGCCAAGGTCATGGAAGCCCCTCCCAAGCTCCTCCTAAGGGCCCCCTGAGGCCTCATTGGCTGCCTGGGGCCACGCCCAGGCTCCGCCCAGGCCGTGGGGAGCCCTGCGGGCAGAGCTGGCACCTGATTGGCTGCCGGCCGCGGGCAGCTGGGAGGCGATTGGAGGCAGGGGAGGAGCCGAAACCTCATTGGCTGGAGCTGCGACCCCCATTGGGCGGAGCTGAAACCTCATTGGCTGGAGCTGCAACCTCATTGGGCAGAGCTGAAACCTCATTGGCTGGAGCTTAAACCTCATTGGCTGGAGCTGCGACACCATTGGACAGCGCTGAGACCCCATTGGCTGGAGCTGAAGCCTCATTGGCTGGAGCTGCGACCCCATTGGACAAAGCTGAAACCTCCTTGGCTGGAGCTGTGATCCCATTGGACAGCGCTGCGACCCCATTGGACAGAGCTTAAACCTCATTGGCTGGAGCTGCGACCCCATTGGACAGAGCTTAAACCTCATTGGCTGGAGCTGCGACCCCATTGGACGGAGCTGACTTCCCATTGGGCGATTCCCGGGCCCACCCTCCACCCCCCACTGGCCGCCTGCCTCCATCCCCTCCTCCCCCTCCTTATCCCACACCCCCCCCTTTGCCCCCCCCATGGCGGCCATCTTGGATTGATTCTCCCCCACTCCCCCTCCCCTCCCAGCATGCACCTGGCCCCTCCCCTCTCCCCCTCCCATTTCTCCTCCAGCCAATCAGAGGCCAAACCGGGCGGGGCATTGGGAGGGGAGAGAGGGGAGGAGGAGGAAGGGAGGGAAAGAGGAGGGAGGGGAAGGGGGGGGGGGGAAGGGAGGAGGCAACGAGCTGTCAATGAAGGAACCCGGAAGTCCCGCCCCCTCCCCTCCCCCCTTCCCCTCCCTCTCCCCCTCCAAAACAGGAAGTCCCTCCCACCCAGGCTCTACGAAAAGAGATTTTATTGGTGGGGAGCAGAAAGGGACCCAGGGAGGGGCTGGGAGTGGGTTTGGGGCAGCTGCAGTTCCCTGCGCGGCCACAGGAGGGAGGCAGAGAGCAATGGGGAAGGGAATAGGGAAGAGCCTTGGGAGAGCCTTTGGGGCTGCTGCTGCAGTTCCCCTGCGCGGCCGCCTAGAGGGAGCCAGAGAGCAACGGGGAAGGGCCTGGGAGCCAGGCTGGGACTCCTCAGCAGCTCTTCAAAGGGCAACGCCGGGTGGGGCCCACCGGGAGCCTTCAAAGGGCGATGGGGGAGGCGCAGCTGGGAGCCCCACTGGGAGGGGTCCCTATGGGCTCCTATGGGTCCCTATGAGTCTCTATGGCTCCCTATGGGCTCCTATGGCTCCCTATGGGCTCCTATGGCTCCCTATGGGTCTGGGGGGTCCCTGGGGAGCCGCAGGCCTCCGACTGGATCTCTGGGGGTCCCTGGGGACCCAGACTAGATCCGTGGGGCTCGACGGGTGGAGGGGGATCGCTGGGCACCCCAGAGGGGATCTATGGGGGATCTCTGTGGGCCAGAGTGGATCGAGGGGGAAGCTGTGGGACCCAGAGTGGATTAATGGGGATCCAATGGGAGCTATGGGGATCTAATGGGGGCCGGAATAGATGTACGGTGATCTATGGGGCCGGTAGCGGATCCATGGGGATCTAAGGGGATCTCTGGGCGCCAGAGTGGATCTAGGGGGATCTATGGGGGCCATAGTGGATTAATAGGGATCTAGTGGGATCTGTGGGGATCTCTGGGCACCAAAGAGGATCTATGGGGACCTCTGGACGCCAGAGAGGATCTATGGGGATCTCTGTGGGCCACAATGGATCTATGGGGATCTAGTGGGACCTATGGGGATATCTATGGGCCAGACTGGACCTAGCAGGATGTATAGGGAGTGTAATGGATCCATGGGGATCTAAGGGGATCTCTGGGCACCAGAGAGGATCTATGGGGATCTCTGGGCACCAAAGAGGATCTATGGGGATCTCTGTGGACCAGGATGGATCGATGGGGATCTAATGGGATCTATAGGGATCTCTGGGCACAGGAGAGGATCTCTGGGGATCTCTGTGGGCCAGAGTGTATCTAGGGGATCTATGGAGCCCATAATGAATTAATAGGGATCTAATGGGATCTATAGGGATCTCTGGACACCAGAGTGGATCTAGGGGGAATCTATGGGGCCCATAGTGGCTCGATGGGGATCTAATGGACACTATGGGGATCTCTGGGCACCAAAGAGTATCTATGGGGACCTCTGTGGGCCAGAGTGGATCTATGGGGCCCATAGTGGCTTGATGGGGATCTAATGGGATCTCTATGGAGCAGAGTGGATCTAGGGGGATCTATGGGGCCCATAGTCAATCGATGGGGATCTAATGGGGTCTATAGGGATCTCTGGACACCAAAGAGGATCTATGGGCACCAGAGTGGATCTAGGGGAATCTATGGGGCCCACAGTGGCTTGATGGGGATCTAATGGGATCTCTATGGGCCAGAGTGGATCTAGGTGGATCTATGGGGCCTGCAGTGACTCAATGGGGATCTAATGGGATCTATGGGGATCTCTGGGCACCAGAGGGGATCTATGGGGCCTGCAGTGGCTCGATGGGGATCTAATGGGATCTAATGGGATCTGTGGGCACCAGAGTGGATCTAGGGGGATCTATGGGGCCCGCAGTGGCTCGATGGGGATCTAATGGGATCTACGGGGATCTCTGGGCACCAAAGAGGATCTATGGGGCCCGCAGTGGCTCGATGGGGATCTAATGGGATCTAATGGGATCTCTGTGGGCCAGAGTGGATCTAGGGGGATCTACAGTGCCCCCAGCAGCTCGATGGGGATCTAACGGGACCTCTATGGAGGGGGGGGGAGGGGGGGTGCTAGAGGGCCAGGAGCAGGCTGATGGGGCAGTGGTCGCTGCCCATCGCCCCCTGGTGGATCCTGCTGTCGCAGAGGGCCTCCTGGGCCAGGGCCCGGGAGAGGAGGCCGTAGTCCAGGCGCCAGCCCACGTTGCGGCTGCGGGCGCCCCCCAGGTAGGTCCAGAAGGTGTAGGCGTGGGGGTGGTCGGGGTAGAGGTGGCGGAAGGAGTCCAGGAGGCCTCCCTCCTCCAGCAGCCTGCCGAAGCCCTCCCGCTCCTGGGGGCTGAACCCGGGGGAGCCCCGGTTGGCCCGGGGGTGGCGGAGGTCCAGCTCGCGGTGGGCGACGTTGAGGTCGCCGCAGAGGGCCAGGGGCTTGGGGCCGGGCAGGCGGGCCAGGTAGGCGCGGAAGGCCTGGTCCCAGCGGAGGCGGCGCGGCAGGCGGGCCAGGCGGCGGCCGGCGTTGGGCACGTAGGCCGAGACCACCCGCAGGGAGGGGAACTCGGCCGTCACCACCCGGCCCTCCGCGTCGTGCTCGGGGTCGCCTGGAGAGGGGGAAGGGGGGGAGGGGGGAGGGGGAGAGGGAGGAGAGGGGGAGGGGAGAGAGAGAGAGAGGGTTGAGAGGGGGTGGGGAGGGAGGGGGAGGGGGTTGGGAAGGGGTGGGAGGGGCTTGAGAGGGAGTGGGAGGGACTAAGAGAGATTAAAACCATACTGGGATGAACTGGGAGCGCACTGGGAGGGATTGGAGGGGCTTGGGAGGGGGTGGGAGGGACTAAGAGGATCTGAAACCATACTGGGATGAACTGGGAGCGCACTGGGAGGGAGTGGGAGGGATTGGGAGGGGATTGGGAGGGGACTGGGAGGGGCTGTGGTGTTACTGGGAGGTACTGGGAGGGGACTGGGAGGGATTGGGAGGGGAGTGGGAGGGACTGGGAGCCAACTGGGAGGCACTGGGAGGGGACTGGGAGGGACTAGAAGCAGACTGGGAGGGACTGGGGCTTACTGGGAGGGGCTTGGGAGGGGGGTGGGAGGGACTAAGAGGATCTGAAACCATACTGGGATGAACTGGGAGCGCACTGGGAGGGAGCGGAAGGGGCTCTGGTGTTACTGGGAGGTACTGGGAGGGGATTGGCAGGGACTAAGAGAGACTAAAACCATACTGGGATGAACTGGGAGGGGACTGGGAGGGGACTGGGAGGGAGTGGGAGGGGCTCTGGTGTTACTGGGAGGTACTGGGAGCCAACTGGGAGGCACTGGGAGGGACTTTGGTGATACTGGGAGGGACTGGGAGGGGACTGGGAGGGGCTAAGAGGATCTGAAACCATACTGGGATGAAGTGGGAGGGGACTGGGAGGGGATTGGGAGGGACTAAGAGAGACTAAAACCATACTGGGATGAACTGGGAGCGGACTGGGAGTGACTGGGAGGGAGTGAGAGGGACTAGAAGCAGACTGGGAGGGGACTGGGAGGGACTGGGAGGGACTAAGAGGATCTGAAACCATACTGGGATGAACTGGGAGCACACTGGGAGGGAGTGGGAGGGGCTCTGGTGTTACTGGGAGGTACTGGGAGAGGATTGGGAGGGACTGGGAAGGGACTGGGTGGTGGTTGGGGATTAGTGGGAGGGGCTTGGGAGGGGACTGGGAGGGAGTGGGAAGGTCTGGGAAGGGACTGGGAGGAGGTTGAGAGGGAGTGGGAGGGGATTGGGAGGGACTGGGAGGGACTAAAACCACACTGGGATGAACTGGGAGCCCGCTGGGAGGGACTGGGAGGGATTGGGAGGGGCTTGGGAGGCAGTGGGAGGGGACTGGGAGGGAGTGGGTGGGACCCTGGTGTTACTGGGAGGTACTGGGAGCAAACTGGAAGGCACTGGGAGGGACTTTGGTGATACTGGGAGGGACTGGGAGGGACTAAAAGAGACTAAACTGTTACTGGGGTGAACTGGGAGGGGACTGGGAGGGGCTGGGAGGGGCTAAGAGGATCTGAAGCCATACTGGGATGAACTGGGAGGGGACTGGGAAGGAGTGGGAGGGGCTGGGAGCCAACTGGGAGGCCCTGGGAGGGACTTTGGTGATACTGGGAGGGACTGGGAGGGGACAAGAAGCAGAGTGGGAGGGACTGGGTGGTGGTTGGAGGTGAGTGGGAGGGGCATGGGAGGGAGTGGGAGGGGCTTGGGAGGGAATGGGAGCTAACTGGGAGGCACTGGGAGGGACTTTGGTGATACTGGGAGGGAGTGGGAGGGAGTGGGAGGGGATTGGGAGGGACTGGGAGGGACTAGAAGCAGACTGGGAGGGACTGGGTGGTGGTTGGGAGGGGACTGGGAGGGACTGGGAGGGTCTGGAAGCCAACTGGGAGGCACTGGGGGGGACTGGGAGGGAACTTGGGGTGAGTGGGAGGCACTGGGAGGGGGGGGGGAGGGGGGCAGGGGCAGGCCTCACCGATGCCGTAGGTGACCTCCAGGGGCTTCTCCTTGGCCAGCAGCCCCACCCCCCCGTAGCCAGGCTTCCCCTCCGTGCTGGCCCAGTACTGGTGGGGCAGCTCCTGCAGGGCCTGCACCTCGGGGGGCACCGCCCCGGCCCCGCACTTGGTCTCCTGCAGGCACAGCACGTCCGGGGCCTCGGCCTTCACCCACTGAGGAGGAGGAGGAGAGAGAGAGGGGCGGGGGGGGGAGGAGGTTAAGGCTTTCCTGGGGCCTTTGAGGGCCCCCTGGAGGTGATTTGAGGCTACTTCCGGTCTTGGCCACACCCACTTCCGGTCTAGGCCGCGCCCATTGCTAGCTGTGGGGCAGGAGGCAGCAGGTTTGGACCTTTCTGGTGGGTTTGGGACCTTCTGGGGTGGAGTTTGAGACCACTTCCGGTCTAAGCCACACCCACTTCCTGTCTAAACAACGCCCGCTGCTAGGTGTGGGGCAGCAGGGAGGAGTTTGAGACCTTCCTGAGGGGTTTGGGACCTTCTGGGGTGGAGTTTGAGACCACTTCCGGTCTAAGCCGCACCCACTTCCGGTTTATGCCACACCCACTGGTAGCTGTGGGGCGGGAGGGACAAATTTTAGACCTTCCTGAGGGGTTTGGGACCTTCTAGGGTGGAGTTTGAGGCCATTTCCGGTCAATGCCACGCCCACTTCCTGTCTAAACCACGCCCATTTCTAAGATAGGGCAGGAGGGAGGAGGTTGAGACCTTCCTGGTAGGTTTGGGACCTTCTGGGGTGGAGTTTGAGGCAACTTCCGGTCCACGCCACACCCACTTCCGGTGCAGACCTCACCCTGTCCTAATCTAAGCCACACCTACTACCAGCGCAGGCCTCACTTCCTGTCTAGGCCTCACCTCCTACCAGTGCAGGATTCAACCTCTAAGGAGCCACTTGGGGGCCTCCCTAGGGGTCCCAGCCCCACACTTGGGGGTCCCAACCCCTCCCTATGGGTCCCAGTCCCACACTTATGGGTCCCAGCAGCACACTTGGGGGTCCCAGCCCCTCCCTATGGGTCCCAACGCAACACTTAGGGGTCCCAGCCCCACACTTGGGGGTCCCAGCCCCACACTTGGGGGGTCCCAGCCCCTCCCTATGTGTCCCAGCCCCACACTTGGGGGTCCCAGCCCCACACTTGGGGGGTCCCAGCCCCTCTCTATGTATCCCAGCCCCACACTTGGGGGTCCCAGCCCCTCCCTATGGGTCCCAACGCAACACTTAGGGGTCCCAGCCCCACACTTGGGGGTCCCAGCCCCACACTTGGGGGTCCCAGCCCCTCCCTATGGCTCCCAGACCCACACTTAGGGGTCCCAGCCCCACATTTGGGGGTCCCAACCCCTCCCTATGGGTCCCAGCCCCTCCCTATGGGTCCCAGCCCTGCACTTCGGGTTCCCAGCCCCACACTTAGGGGTCCCAGCCCCACGCTTGGGTGTCCCAACCCCACACTTGGGGGTCCCAGCCCCTCCCTATGGCTCCCAACCCCTCCCTATGGCTCCCAGCCCCACACTTGGGGGGGTCCCAGGCTCACCTCCAGGCCTCCTTTCTTCACCCAGGCCCGGAGGCCGTCCACGTTCCAGGAGGCCACTTTGAAGGTCCAGCGGCGCCCCCCGGCGGTCAGCTCCCGCGGCGGGGGAGGGCAGTAGGCAGGGTTGGGGTCGCCCCGGGGCTCCTTAGCGGGGAGGGGTCCTGGGGGGGAGGGATTGGAAGTCACTGGGAGAGGACTGGGGAGGAGGTTTGGGGCTGCTGCAGTTCCGCTGCGCGGCCACCGGAGGGAGGCAGAGAGCAATGGGGAAGGGAATAGGGAAGAGCCTTGGGAGAGGCTTTGGGGCTGCTGCTGCAGTTCCGCTGCGCGGCCGCCTAGAGGGAGCCAGAGAGCAATGGGGAAGGGCCTGGGAGCCAGGCTGGGACTCCTCAGCAGCTCTTCAAAGGGCAACGCCGGGTGGGGCCCACCGGGAGCCTTCAAAGGGCGATGGGGGAGGCGCAGCTGTTCCCTATTGATCCACACTGGTCCTTATTGATGCATACTGGTCCCTATTGATCCCTATTGATCCATACTGGTCCCCATTGATCCATATTGGTCCTTATTGATCCATACTGCTCCATACTGGTCCCTATTGATCCTTACTGGTCCCTATTCATCCATACTGGTCCTTATTGATCCATATTGGTCCTTATTGATCCATTCTGGTCCATACTGCTCCCTATTGATCCATACTGCTCCCTATTGATCCATACTGGTCCCTATTGATCCACACTGGTCCCTATTGATCCATAGTGGTCCATACAGGTCCCTATTGAACCGTATTGGTCCTTATTGATCCCTACTGGTTCCTATTGGTCCCTATTGATCCACACTGGTCCCTATTGATCCATATTGGTCCCTATTGATCCACACTGGTCCCTATTGATCCATAGTGGTCCATACTGGTCCCTATTGATCCATACTGGTCCATACTGGTCCATACAGGTCCCTATTGAACCATATTGGTCCTTATTGATCCATGCTGGTCCATACTGGTCCCCATTGATCCATACTGGTCCCTATTGATCCACACTGGTCCATACTGGCCCTATTGATCCATACTGGCCCCTATTGATCCGTACTTCAAAGGGCAATGGGGGAGGCCCCAGCTGGGAGGGGCTGGGATGAATGGGAGGGGCCAGAGGCAGTGGGAGGGGCCTGGGAGGGAGTGGGAGGGCCCTGGGAGGGGGCGGGGTCCATGCTGGGAGCCTCTCACCTGCCTCCGCCTCCTCCTCCTCCTCCTCTGCGTTCTTCTTGCTGCGCTTGGGCATGGTCCCAGGCTCCGCCTCCTGCAGGGGTCGCGGCCAATCGGCACTGAGGAAGGGCAGGGCACAGCCAATCAGGGTCCAGGAGCCTTAAAGCAAAGAGAATCAGGGGCTAGGAAGGCCAAGCAGTAGCGAATCAGGGTGCAGGGAGCCCAAATCGGAGCCAATAAGGGTCCAGGCAGCCCAAACCGTAGCCAATGAGCTTGCAGGGAGCCCAAACCGGAGCCAATCAGCTTCCAAGGAGCCCAAACCGGAGCCAATCAGGGTCCAGAGAGCTCAAACCGGAGCCAATGAGGCTGCAGGGAGCCCAAAGCGGAGCCAATCAGGGTCCAGGGAATTCAAACCGGAGCAAATCAGCTTCCAGGGAGCTCAAACCGAAGCCAATCAGCTTGCAGAGAGCTCAAATCGGAGCCAATCAGCTTCCAGAGAGCCCAAACCGGAGCCAATCAGCTTCCAGGGGGCTCAAACCGGAGCCAATCAGGGACCAGGCAGCCCAAACTTGACCAAATCAGGGTCCAGGGAGCCCAAACCGGAGCCAATCAGGGTCCAGAGAGCCCAAACCGGAGCCAATCAGGGCTCAGGGAGCCCAAACCGGAGCCAATCAGGGTCCAGGGAGCTCAAACCGGAGCCAATCAGGTTCCAGGGAGCCCAAACCGGAGCCAATCAGGGTCCAGGGAGCCCAAACCGGAGCCAATTAGCTTCCAGGGAGCCCAAACCGGACCCAGTCGCCCCCTCAGCCCCTCCCCCCCTCTCCTCCGCCCTCCACCAATCAGCTGCGGCCGCTACCTGCCGGTGCCGCTCGGGATCCGCTCCCGCGCCGCAGCTCCGCGTGGTCCTGATGGGGGCGTGGGGCAGGAGCCGGAAGCTGGAGGCGCTCGGAAGCGGCGCTGGGAATGGGAGGGAGGAGCAGAGGGGGGGGCCCAGACCGGAAGTGCCTCTGCGTCACTTCCGGCCCTGCCTGCCGCGGCGCTGGGGAAAGGGGTTTGGGGCCGCGGCTTGCGGCAGGGCCTGACTGCAGGGGAGCGAAGGGACCGGAAGTGACGCAGAGACACTTTCGATCCTGCCTACCGCGGCGCTTTGAACGGTTTAGGGCCGAGGCTGCCGGCAGCTGCCGTACGGCAGGCTCCGACTGCAGGGGAGTGAAGGGGACCGGAAGTGCCTCTGCGTCACTTCCGCCGCTCAGAGCGCATCGGAGCCGCGGCTGCCGGCAGCGCCTTGCGGCAGGGTTCGGCCGAAGCGCAGGGAAGGAGGGGGGGACTGGAACTGCCTCTGCGTCACTTCCGGTCCTGCCTGCCGCGGCGACAAGCGGCGCTGGGAGCGGATTGGAACCGCGGCTGCCGCCGGCAGCCTGCCTCACACGCCTCGGCTGAAGCGAAGGGACCGGAAGTGCCTCTGCGTCACTTCCGCTGCTGTCGGCCGCGGCGCTGGGCACGGTTTAGGTCCGCGGCTGCCGCCGGCGCCACCGGCAGCGGCCTTGCGGCAGGCCTGGGCTGCAGCGAAGGGACCGAAAGTGCATCTGCGTCACTTCCGGCGCTGCGATCTCAATTGGGTTATTAGGGCAGCCCTCAGCCGCAGGGAAGGGGGACCGGAAGTGCCACTGCGTCACTTCCGCCGCCGGCTCCCGCGGCGCCCAAAAGCGGCGGCGGGGAAGGGACTTTGAGGCTCCAGACCGCGGGGAGGAGGGAAAAGGAGGGGAGGAGCGGGACGGGCTGGGCTGGGGGGGTTCGCGGCGTGACGTCAGCAGCGGCGTGACGTCATGCCGGCGGTGCTGGGCCTGGAGGGCTCGGCCAACAAGGTCGGCGCCGGGATCGTGCGGGACGGAGTCATCCTCAGCAACCGCCGCGCCACCTACGTCACCCCCCCCGGGCAGGGTGAGTGACGTCACTTCCGACTAGCAACCCTTCCCATAGGGAGCCCATAGGAGCCATAGGGAGCCCATAGGAGCCCATAGGGACCCATAGGGAGCCCATAGGGAGCCATAGGAGCCCATAGGGAGCCCATAGGGAGCCATAGGAGCCCATAGGGAGCCATAGGAGCCCATAGGGAGCCATAGGAGCCCATAGGGAGCCCATAGGGAGCCATAGGAGCCCATTAGGAGCCCATAGGGAGCCATAAGAGCCCATAGGGAGCCATAGGAGCCCATAGGAGCCATAGGAGCCCATAGGGAGCCATAGGGACCCATAGGAGCCCATAGGGAGCCATAGGAGCCCATAGGGAGCCATAGGAGCCCATAGGAGCCCATAGGAGCCATAGGAGCCATAGGAGCCATAGGAGCCCATAGGGAGCCATAGGAGCCCATAGGGAGCCCATAGGAGCCATAGGAGCCATAGGAGCCATAGGAGCCCATAGGGAGCCATAGGAGCCCATAGGAGCCCATAGGAGCCATAGGAGCCATAGGAGCCATAGGAGCCCATAGGAGCCCATAGGGAGCCATAGGAGCCCATAGGAGCCCATAGGAGCCATAGGAGCCATAGGACCCATAGGAGCCCATAGGGAGCCATAGGAGCCATAGGAGCCCATAGGGAGCCATAGGGACCCATAGGAGCCCATAAGAAGCCCATAGGGAGCCATAGGAGCCCATAGGGAGCCATAGGAGCCATAGGAGCCATAGGAGCCCATAGGGAGCCATAGGAGCCCATAGGGAGCCATAGGAGCCCATAGGGAGCCCATAGGGAGCCATAGGAGCCCATTAGGAGCCCATAGGGAGCCATAAGAGCCCATAGGGAGCCATAGGAGCCCATAGGAGCCATAGGAGCCCATAGGGAGCCATAGGGACCCATAGGAGCCCATAGGGAGCCATAGGAGCCCATAGGGAGCCATAGGAGCCCATAGGAGCCCATAGGAGCCATAGGAGCCATAGGAGCCATAGGAGCCCATAGGGAGCCATAGGGACCCATAGGAGCCCATAGGGAGCCATAGGAGCCCATAGGGAGCCATAGGAGCCCATAGGAGCCCATAGGAGCCATAGGAGCCATAGGACCCATAGGAGCCCATAGGGAGCCATAGGAGCCATAGGAGCCCATAGGGAGCCATAGGGACCCATAGGAGCCCATAAGAAGCCCATAGGGAGCCATAGGAGCCCATAGGGAGCCATAGGAGCCATAGGAGCCATAGGAGCCCATAGGGAGCCATAGGAGCCCATAGGGAGCCATAGGAGCCCATAGGAGCCATAGGAGCCCATAGGGAGCCATAGGAGCCCATAGGAGCCCATAGGGACCCATAGGAGGCAATAGGAGCCATAGGAGCCCATAGGGAGCCATAGGGACCCATAGGAGCCCATAAGAAGCCCATAGGGAGCCATAGGAGCCCATAGGGAGCCATAGGAGCCCATAGGGAGCCCATAGGGAGCCCATAGGAGCCCATAAGGAGCCATAGGAGCCCATAGGGAGCCATAGGAGCCCATAGGAGCCTATAGGAGCCATAGGAGCCCATAGGGAGCCATAGGAGCCATAGGAGCCCATAGGGAGCCCATAGGAGCCCATAGGAGCCCATAGGAGCCATAGGAGCCCATAGGGAGCCCATAGGAGCCCATAGGAGCCCATAGGAGCCATAGGAGCCCATAGGGAGCCATAGGAGCCCATAGGGAACCATAGGAGCCCATAGGAGCCCATAGGGAGCCATAGGGAGCCATAGGAGCCTATAGGGAGCCATAGGAGCCATAGGAGCCCATAGGGAGCCATAGGAGCCCATAGGAGCCCATAGGGAGCCATAGGAGCCCATAGGAGCCATAGGAGCCCATAGGGAGCCCATAGGAGCCCATAGGGGCCATAGGAGCCCTAAGCCTCTCCCAAGGCTCTTCCCTATTCCCTTCCCCCATTGCTCTCTGCCTCCCTCCTGTGGCCGCGTAGGGGAACTGCAGCAGCCCCAAAGCCCTCTCCCAAGGCTCTTCCCTCTTCCCTTCCCCTTGCAGGCTTCGCCCCCGGCCCCACCGCTCGCCACCACCGGGGGGAGCTGCTGGGCCTGGTGGCCGCCGCCCTGAGCGACGCCAAGCTGAGCCCCAGCGACCTCCAGGCCGTGGCCTTCACCAAAGGTGACCTCTCCTTCGCATGTTCTTAGCATGTTGGGCCCTGGGGGTGGCGGCAGGGACCCCACAACGCCCCCAGGAGGCAGCTGGGATCGGTCCCAGCCCCATAGCGGCCTCCTGAAGCGTGTTTGTGTCACATGTCCTTAGCATGTTCTTAGCATGTTGTGTCCTGGGGTGGCTGCAGGGACCCCACAGCGCCCCCAGGAGGCAGCTGGGATCGGTCCCAGCCCCATAGCAGCCTCCTGAAGCTTGTTTGTGTCACATGTTCTTAGCATGTTCTTAGCATGTTGTGTCCTGGGGTGGAGGCAGGGACCCCACAGCGACCCCAGGAGGCAGCTGGGATCGATCCCAGCCCCATAGGAGCTTCCTGAGGGGAGTTTGGGTCGCATGACCTTAGCATGTTCATAGCATGTTCGGTCCTGGAATGGGGGTGGAGACTCACAGCGCCCCCAGGAGGCAGCTGGGATCGGTCCCAGCCCCATAGCGGCCTCCTGAAGCGTGTTTGTGTCACATGTTCTTAGCATGTTCTTAGCATGTTGGGCCCTGGGGTGGCTGCAGGGACCCACATAGCGCCCCCGGGAGGCAGCTGGGATCGGTCCCAGCCCCATAGGAGCTTCCAGGGGGGAGTTTGGGTCGCATGACCTTAGCATGTTCTTAGCATGCTGGCTGTGGAGTCACGTGGGGGTACTCACAGGGCCCCCAGCAGCCATATTGGCTCCACCCCGCACCCCATGGGAGCCTCCTGGGGGCTGCTTGGGTTGCCTGGTGTTAACATGTTCTTAGCATGTTGCTCCCAGGCCATGCCCCAGGCACCCCCTGGCAGCCATCTTGCCCTCCCTAGGCTACCCAGCAGCCATCCTGCCCTCCCCAGACCCCCCATGGGGGAGGCCTTCCTATGTCTCTGAGGTCACCTGCAGGCTCCCATGGCCCTTAGCGTGTTCTTAGCGTGTTCTGCCCCGGCAGGGCCGGGGATGGGAGCCCCCCTGGCGGTGGTGGCGGCGGTGGCCAGGACCCTGGCCCAGCTCTGGGGCCTGCCCCTGCTGGGGGTCAACCACTGCGTGGGGCACATCGAGATGGGAAGGCTGCTGGGGCCTGCCCCCGACCCCCTGGTCCTCTACGTCAGCGGTGGCAACACGCAGGTAAGGGGGGAGGGGGGTGAAGCACGCCAAGGACATGCTAAGAGGAGGGGGGTGGGGTCAGGAGAGGTGAAGGGGACAGCCTGGAGCCGTTTGAGCCAATCCCCAGCCCTCTGGGGCCTTCCTAAGAGGAGTTACGGTCGCATGTTCTTAGCATGTTCTTAGCATGTTGTCCTCTTATGGGGTCCAGACACATAGGGGAGACCCAGGGGGCATCCAGGAGCCGTGTTGGACCACTCCCAGCTCTCCATGGCCTCTCTGGGATGGGTTAGGGTCGCATGTTCTTAGCATGTTCTTGGCATGTTGTCCCCCTATTAGCTCCAGACTCACAGGGGAGACTCAGGTAGCACCCAGAGGCCATCCGGGACCACGCCCAGCCCTCTAGAACCACCCTGGGAGGAGTTAGGGTCGCATGTTCTTAGCATGTTCTTAGCATGTTGTCCCCGTATTGGCTCGAGATTCACAGGGGAGGCTCAGGTAGGGCCCGGGAGCCATCTTGGACCACGCCCACCCCTCTAGAACCACCCTGGGAGGAGTTAGGGTCGCATGTTCTTAGCATGTGCTTAGCATGTTGTCCACCTATTAGCTCCAGACTCACAGGGAAGATTCAGGTAGCACCCAGAGGCCATCTTGGACCACGCCCAGTCCTCTAGGGCCTCCCAGGGATGGGTTAGGGTCATATGTTCTTAGCATGTTCTTGGCATGTTGTCGCCATATTAGCTCCAGACTCGCAGGGGAGACTCAGGTGGCACTCGGGAGCCATCTTGGACCACTCCCAGCCCTCTGGGAGGGGGCTGTGGGTGTCACATGACCCTCACATGACCTCCTCCTCCAGGTGATCTCCTTCTCCCGCCGCCGCTACCGGATCCTGGGGGGAGACCTTGGACCTGGCCCTGGGCAACTGCATCGACCGCTTGGCCAGGCTGCTGCAGGTGACCACGCCCACTTTCCGGGGTGGGACAAGCCCATTTTCGGGACAGACACGCCCATTTCCGGCTTAAGCCCCACCCACTCCCCTCCCTCTCCCCCCCCCCCCCTGCTATTCCAGATCCCCAACGAGCCCAGCCCAGGCTACAACGTGGAGCAGCTGGCCAAGAGGTGAGACCTTGCCCTTAATTAGCTGATTAATTAGCCCTTAATTAGTCCTACTGGGCCACTAGCAGCCCCTAATTAGTCAATTAATGGCGGTGATGAGCTGATAAATTGTGTTAATTAGCCCATTAATAGTCCCCTATTAGAGAGTTAATAGCTGTAATTAACTGTTAATAGCCCTAATTGGCTCATTAGTAGGCCTAATTAGCCGTTAATTGGCTGGATAAGAGTCCTAATGAGCTGCTAATAGCAGGAACTAGCTATTAATAGCCCTAATTGGCTCATTAATAGGCCTAATTATATTATTATTAGCCTTAAGTAGCCGGTTTAAAAGATCTAATTAGCTGTCAATAGCAGGAATTAGCAGTTATTAGCCCTAATTGGCTCATTAATCGGCCTAATTAGGCGATAATTAGCTGGTTAAGAGACCTAATTAGCTGCCTATACCAGGAATTAGCTCCTAATAGCACTAATTGGTCTATTAATAGGCCTAATGAGGCGTTAATTAGCTGGTTAAAAGACCTTAATCGCTGATAATAGCAGGAATTAGCTGCTAATAGCCATAATGGGTTCATTAATAGGCCTAATTAGGTTGTAATTGGCATTACTAGCTGATTAAAAGACCTAATTAGCTGGCTAGTAACAGGAACTACCTATTAATAGCCCTAATTGGTTTATTAATAGGCCTAATTAGGCCACAATTGGCGTTAATTAGCTGGTTAGTAGCAGTACTTAGCTAATTAATAGCCTTAATTGGCTCAGAAGTAGTCTAATTAGATGGTTATTAGCGTTAAGTAGCTGGCTAATAGCTCTAATTAGCTGACTAAACACTATAATTAGCTGGCTAATAGCTCTAACTAGCTGCCTAATAGCCCTAATTAGCCAGCACATAGCCTTAATTGGCTCATAAATAGCCTAATTAGGCCGTTATAAGCGCTAATTGGGTCATTAGTAGTTTTTATGGCATGGTTAATAGCACTAATTAGCGGTATAACAGCCCTAATTGGTTCATTAATAGGCCTAATTGGGCAGTTATTAGCATTATTTAGCAGGTTAATAGCCCTAATTAAGAGCCCTTAGCCCGTAATTAACAGCCCCAATGCCCTAATTAAGGCCTCTAATACCCTAATTAGCAGCCCCAATGCCCTAATTAAGAGCCCAATGCTCTAATTAAGAGCCCTCAGCCCCTAATTAGCAGCCCCAAAGCCCTAATTAAGAGCCCTCAGCCCCCTTCCCTTCAGGCTCCGCCCCTTCAGCCCTTCCATCCAATCAGCTGTGGGGGTGTGTCCTGCAGGGGGCGTGTCCTGCTGGAGCTGCCCTATGGGGTGAAGGGATTGGACGTCTCCTTCTCTGGCCTCTTGGCTCACCTCCAGGTAAGCTCCGCCCCCCACCTCCCCACAGGCTCCACCCCCTGTATCTGGCCACACCCCCTCTCCCACTGCCTTCTCTCTCTCTCCTCTGATAGGCTGTGGCCCCGCGGCTGTTGGCCAATGGGGAGGCGACGGAGGCTGACCTCTGCTTCTCCCTGCAGGTGAGGCACTGGGAGGGGACATTGGGGCTGCTGCAGTTCCCCTGCGCGGCCGCCTAGAGGGAGCCAGAGAGCAATGGGGAAGGGCCTGGGAGCCAGGCTGGGACTCCTCAGCAGCTCTTCAAAGGGCAACGCTGGGTGGGGCCCACCGGGAGCCTTCAAAGGGCGATGGCCACTAGCTTATTAAGGCTATTAATGGCCTTATTAGGGCTGTTAATAGGTCTATTAGGGTGGCTAATTGGGCTGTTAGGTCTCCTAATTAAGCACCTAAATAATTGGGCACCTAAAGCTACTAATTGCTTTATGCCAACTATGAAGTAGCTTATTAGGGGCATTAATTAGGGCTCTAGACCAGTTAATTAGGCTATTAGGGCTAATAATTAGCTTATCAGGGGTACTCATTAGGGTATGAGGCCAGCTAATTAGGCCATTAGGGCTAATTATTGGCTTATTAAGACTAATAACCTGGTTATTAGAACTATTAATTGGGCTATTAGGGCTATTAGTTGGGCTATTAGTACTATTAGTTGGGTTATTCGGGCATATTAGGGCTATTAATAAGCTTATTAGAGCTATTAATTGGGTTATTCGGGCTAGTAATTGGGCTATTAGGGCTATTAATTGGGTTATTAGGGCAATTAATATGCTTATTAGAGCTATTAATTGTGTTATTAGGACTATTAATTGGTTGGTAGGGCATATTAGGACTATTAACAAGCTTATTAGAGCTATTAATTGGGTTACTAGGGCTATTATTTGGGTTATTAGGGCATATTTGGGCTATTAATTGGGTTATTAGAGCTATTAATTGGGTTATTAGGGGAATTAATGGGGTTATTAGGGCTATTAATGGGTTGATAGTGCTATTAATGGGGTTATTATAGCTAGCAATTGTATTATTACGGCTATTAATTGGGTTATTAGGCCTAATAAAGGGCTTCCTGGGGCTCTTAATGAGTGCCTGAGGCTGTTAATTGTCTAATTAAGGGCCATTAATTACCCCCAGGAGACCACCTTCGCCATGCTGACCGAGGTGACCGAGAGAGCCTTGGCCCTCACCAGGGCCTCCCACCTGCTGCTGGTGGGGGGGGTGGCCTGTGAGTGGATTGGGAGGGGAGTGGGAGGCACTGGGAGGGGGTTTTGGGGATGCTGCAGTTCCCCTGCGCGGCCACCAGAGGGCTTCCTGCCGGCTGCCTCCTTCCCTCTCCCCCCCCCTATAGGCAACCAAAGGCTGCAGGAGATGCTGAGGACCATGTGCAGGGCCCGGGGGGCAGAGCTCTGCCCCACAGATGAGAGGTGGGGGGGCTGGGGGCTACTTATGGGGGGCTGGGAGCTGCACTTGGGGGGCTGGGGGTCCATCTGTGGGGCTAGGACCTACTTGGGGGGCTAGGAGCTACTTATGGGGGGCTGGGGGCCACACTTGGGGGGCTGGGAGTCCATCTGTGGGGCTAGGACCTACTTATGGGGGGCTGGGAGCTGCACTTGGGGGGCTGGGGGCTACTTATGGGGGGCTGGGAGCTGCACTTGGGGGGCTGAGGGCTACTTATGGGGGGCTGGGGGCCACACTTGTGGGGCTGGGAGCTGCACTTGGGGGACTGGGAGCTGCACTTGGGGGACTGGGGGCTACTTATGGGGGGCTGGGAGCTGCACTTGGGGGGCTGGGGGCTACTTATGGGGGGCTGGGAGCCGCCTTTGGGGGTCTGGGAACTACTTATGGGGGGCTGGGAGCCCATCTGTGGGGCTAGGACCCCCAGTTGGGGGTCTGGGACCCACACTTGGGGGTCTCCCCCCCACCCCATAGGTACTGCATTGACAACGGGGCCATGATCGCCCAGGCCGGGTGGGAGATGCTGAGGGCGGGGCAAGTGACGGCGCTGGACCAATCAGGGATCACCCAGAGGTGAGTGGCGGGAGGCTGGACCAATGGGGGAGTGGAGGAGGGCTGGGAGGAGGGGAAAGAGCCCCGGGAGAGGCAAAAAGGGCTCAAAAGGACCCAAAAGGGCTCAAATTTGACCCAAAATTCACCCAAAGTGACCCAAAATGGACCCAAAGTGACCCAAAATGGACCCAAAGGGACCCAAAATCGCTCAAAGTGACCTAAAATGGCTCAAATTTGACCCAAAATGGACCCAAAGGGACCCAAAATGGACCCAAAGGGACCCAAAATGGACCCAAAGGGACCCAAAATGGACTCAAAATTGACCCAAAGGGACCTAAAATGGCTCAAAGGGACCCAAAATGGCTCAAATTTGACCCAAAATGGCTCAAAGGGACCCAAAATGGCTCAATTTTGACCCAAAGGGACCCAAAATGGACTCAAAGGGACCCAAAATGGACCCAAACGGACCCAAAATGGCTCAAATTTGACCCAAAATGGACCCAAAGTGACCTAAAATGACTCAAATTTGACCCAAATTGGCTCAAATTTGACCCAAAATGGGCTCAAAGGGACCCAAAATGGCTCAAATTTGACCCAAACTGGCTCAAATTTGACCTAAAATGGCTCAAAGGGACCCAAAATGGACCCAAAGTGACCCAAAATGGCTCAAATTTGACCCAAAATGGACCCAAAGTGACCTAAAATGGCTCAAATTTGACCCAAAATGGACCCAAAGTGACCTAAAATGGCTCAAATTTGACCCAAAATGGGCTCAAAGGGACCCAAAATGGCTCAAATTTGACCCAAATTGCACCCAAAGAGACCTAAAATGGACTCGAAGGGATCCAAAATTGCTCAAATTTGACCCAAAATGGGTTCAGTGACCTAAAATGGCTCAAATTTGACCCAAAAGGGACTTACAGGGACCCAAAATGGACTCAAAGTGACTGAAAATGGCTCAAATTTGACCCAAAATGGCTCAAATTTGACCCAAAATGGCTCAAATTTGACCCAAAATGGGCCCAAAGTGACCCAAAATGGACCAAAAATGACCCAAAATGGACCCAAGTTAGACCAAAATGACCCAAAACTGGCCCAAATGGACCCAAAATTGACTGAAATTAACCCCAAAATAGCTCAAAATGGCCCAAAATAGCCCAAAAAGAGCTCAAAGTGACCAAAAATGGTCAAAATGGAGCCAAAATGGACCCAGAATGGTCAACATGGAGCCCAAAAAGGACCAAAATGGTCAAAGTGAGCCCAAAAAGGACCAAAATGGTCAATGTGAGCCCAAAAAGGACCAAAAATGGTCAATGTGAGCCCAAAAAGGACCAAAATGAGCCCAAGATGACCCAAAAAGGACCAAAAATGGTCAATGTGAGCCTAAAAAGGACCAAAATGGTTACTATGAGCCCAAAAAGGACCAAAATGGTCACTATGAGCCCAAGATGACCAAAAATGGTCACTATGAGCCCAAGATGACCAAAAATGGTCACTATGAGCCCAAGATGACCAAAAATGGTCACTATGAGCCCAAGATGACCAAAAATGGTCACTATGAGCCCAAGATGATCCAAAATGGACCCAAAAAGGACCAAAATGGACCCAAAAAGGACCAAAATGGACCAAAATGGACCCAAAAAGGACCAAAATGGACCCAAAAAGGACCAAAATGGACCCAAAAAGGACCAAAATGGACCCAAAAAGGACCAAAGTGGACCTAAAAAAGGACCAAAATGGACCCAAAAAAGGACCAAAATGGACCCAAAAAGGGGCTCAAAATGGTCAATATTGACCCAGCACGACCAAAAAAAATAGTCCAAATGGCCCCAAATTGACCAAACTGCTCGGAATGGCCCCAAAAATGCCTGAATCTGACCCAAAAATGCCCTTGAGGGACTTGAAAAAGAGTCCAAAAGGCCACAGAATGCCCCAAAATTGCTTCAAATGAGCCCAAAAAGTGAGCCCAGAAAGAGTCAAAAGGGCTTCAGGTGACCCCCAGGAACCTTCTCAGCGCCCTCAAATTGCCCAAAACCGCCTGAATTCGTCCCAAAATTGACTCTTTTATCCCCTCCCCCCCCAGGTACAGAACAGATGAGGTGGAGGTGACCTGGAGGGACTGAGAAGGCAGTGGGGGAGGGGGCGTGGCTTGGGCGGCGACCCCGCCCCCTCAATAAATAGCTCCGCCCCCTCTGCGATCTGATTGGTTTGTGGGGGGATGGGGGTGTGGTTTGGGAGGCGTGGCCACGCCCCCCCTCCTCCCCAGCTGGCGCCAAAGCAGGGAGGGGGGTCGAGTTCCAAAGGGGATTTTGGGGCCAATCTGAGGGGTTTTGGGGTCGAACCGGAGGGGGGTTGAAGGGGTGGAGATTTTGGGGTGAACTGGGAGGGTTTTGGGGCCAAGCTTGAGGGATTTTGGGGGCAACTTGAGGGATTTTTGGGGGGATTTAGGAGGATTTGGGGGAAATGAAGATTTGGGTTGAATTCGAGGGATTTGGGGCAAACCTTGAAGGGGTTTGGAGGGAAATGGAAGATTTGGGGGGGGGAAGTGAAGATTTGGGTTGAATTTGAGGGAATTTGGGGCAAACCTTGAAGGGGTTTGGAGGGAAATGGAAGATTTGGGTTAAAATTGGAGGATTTGGGGGGGGAAATGGAAATTTGGGTTCAATTTGAGGGATTTTGGGCAAACCTTGAGGGGGTTTGGAGGGAAATGAAAGATTTGGGTTGAATTTGAGGGATTTTGGGGTCACTTGGGAGGGGAAAATGGAATTTTTTGGGGGGGGAGGGAGGGGAAATAAAACCAACCCAGAGTGAAAAGTATTTTTATTGTGAGAGGTCCCAAAAATGGCTTAAAATGACCCAAAAAAAAAGGGGAGGCAGAAGGAGGGGGGAAATGGACTCAAAATGGGGAGGGGGGGAGGGGGGGGAAATGGGGACCCCCAAAAGGGGAGGGGGAGAGGGAGGGGACAAAAAAGGAGGGGGGAGAGGGGGACCCCCAAAAAAGGAGGGGGGAGAGGGGACCTCAAGAGGGGGCAAAAAGGGAGGGGGAGAGGGGACCCCCAAAAGGGGAGGGGGGAGAGGGGACCCCCAAAAGGGGAGGGGGGAGAGGGGACCCCCAAAAGGGGAGGGGGAAAAGAGGGAGGGGAGAGGGGACCCCCAAAAGGGGAGGGGCAAAAGAGGGAGGGGAGAGGGGACCCCCAAAAGGGGAGGGGCAAAAGAGGGAGGGGGAGAGGGGACCCCCAAAAGGGGAGGGGGGAAAAGAGGGAGGGGGAGAGGGGACCCCCAAAAGGGGAGGGGGAAAAGAGGGAGGGGAGAGGGGACCCCCAAAAGGGAGGGGGCAAAAAGGGAGGGGGAAGAAGGGACCCCCAAAAAGGGAGGAGGCAAAAAGGGAGGGGGAAGAGGGGACCCCCCAAAAAGGGGAGGGGGCTAAAAGAGAGAGGGGAAAGGGGACCCCAAAAACGGAGGGGGGAGAGGGGGCCCCCAAAAAGAGAGGGGGGAGAGGGGGAGGGGGAGAGGGGACCCCCAAAAGGGGAGGGGGAAAAGAGGGGACCCCCAAAAGGGGAGGGGGGAAAAAAGGGAGGGAGGAGAGGGGACCCCCAAAAGGGGAGGGGGAGGAAGACACTAGGAGGAGGGAGACCCCTAAAAGGGAGGGGGCAAAAAGGGAGGGGGGAGAAGGGACCCCCAAAAAGGGGAGGGGGCTAAAAGGGAGGGGGGAGAGGGGGACCCCCAAAAAGGGAGGGGGAAGAGGGGGACCCCAAAAAGGGAGGGGGGCAAAAAGGGAGGGGGGGAGAGGGGACCCCCAAAAAGGGAGGGGGGCAAAAAGGGAGGAGGGAGAGGGGACCCCCAAAAAGGGAGGGGGGAAGAGGGGACCCCCAAAAAGGGAGGGGGGGGGAAAAGGGGGAGGGACCTCAAGAGGGAGCAGAAAGGGAGGGGGCAAGGACCCCCAAATGGGGGTGGGGGGAGGTTTACCTGCAGGGGGGGCTGCTCCTGCCGTCCAGGACCTTCCTCCCTTCCTCCTCCTCTTCCTCCCCCGTGGGGGTCGCTGCCCTGCGGGGGGGCGGAGGGGGGAAGAGAAGGGAACCGAAGTCAGGGACGGAGCCGCTCGCAGCCTCCCCCCCCCCCCCCCCCGCCCGGAGCTCTCCGAGCGCTCCCCGAAGGCTTCCGGAAATAGCCGAAGAGAGCTCCCCAGCCCTCTCCGAGCGCTCCCCGAAGGCGTCCGGAAATAGCCGAACCGACCTCCCCCTCCCCGCTCGGAGCGCTCCGAAGCCGACCGGAAGTAGCCGAAGAGACCTCTCCCCCCCCCCCTCCCCTCCGCTCGGAGCCCTCCGAAGCCTTCCGGAAGTAGCCGAAGAGGCTCTCCCCCGACCGCCATCTTGGAACCCGCAGCCCCAGCGGGACCCCAAGGAGCGCAACCAAACCCCCCCCAGGGGAGCCTCCCCCCCTAAGCCCCCTCCCGGGACCCCCCTCTCGAAGCCCATCCGGGATCAATCCAAGCCCCCCGGGACCCTCCCCCCCAAAAGGAGCCGCACGGGGACCTCCAAAGAGCCTTCTTCCGAAGCCCCCCCCCCCCCCCCGGAATCCCCCCACCCCTCCCCGAAGCCCATCCGGTGCCGTCCGCGATCCGTCCAAGCCCTCCGGGACCCCTTCCTCGTTAGGCGCTTGTACGACCCCCCAAAATCCGGCGGAGCCACCTTTCGGGGCACGGAGGGACCCCCCCCTCCCCCGCCCCGGACCCCGCCGGGCGAAGAAGGAGCCGCGCTGCTCTGCGACGCCGCTAAAACCCCGCACAGCCCGCGGCTGACGGCGGCGGGGGGAACGCGGGTCGGGAACGGGACCGAAACCAACCCCCCCGATCCCCTTTGTCCCTCCCTCCCCGCTCCACCTCGAAGGCCTTTCCCCCGTTACCGAGCTAGGCCTCCAACCGCCTCCGCTTCTGGCCCGAGAGGCCGCTTACCCAGCAGCCCTTTCGCTCCCTCAGCGACGGCCCCGCCCGCTCCGCGCTCCCATTGGGCGGCCGGCGGAAGCGCGGCGCGACGCGACCAATCAGCGCAGGGGAGGGGGTGGGGTTTATGCAAACGAAGCGCGGCCGCGCCAAACCACCACCCCCCCCGCCCCCCGTCCGAAATGGCGCCAAAAGGGGCAGCGGCGGAGGCGGAAGAGGTAGAAAGGGAACCCAAAAGGGGCAGAAAAGGAGGGAAAGGGACCCAAAAGGGGCAGAAAAAGGACCCAAAAGGACCTAAAAAGAGCTTAAAAGGACCTAAAAAGAGTCAAAAAGGAGGAAAGTGACCCAAAAGGGGGCAAAAAAGAAGGGAAGTAGACAGAAAATGGGCAGAAAAGGACCCAAAAAGGGCTAAAAGGACCTAAAAAGAGCTTAATAGGACCTAAAAAGAGCTCAAAAGGAGGGAAAGTGACCCAAAAAGAGCAAAAGAAGAAGGGAAATGGACCCAAAAGCAGCAGAAAATGAGGGAAATAGACCCAAAATGGGCAGAGAAGGACCCAAAAAGGAGAAAAAAGGAGGAAAAGGGACCCAAAAAGGGCTAAAAAGAAGGGGAAGGGACCCAAAATGGACATAAAAGGACCTAAAAAGAAGGGAAAGGGACCTAAAAAGGGCAAAAAAGAAGGGAAATTGACCCAAAAGGGGCAGAAAAGGAGGGAAATGGACCCAAACAGAAGAAAAAAGGAGGGAAAGGGACCCAAAACTAACAGGAAAGGACCTAAAAAGGAGGGAAAGTGACCCAAAAATAGGCAAAAAAGAAGGGAAATGGACCCAAAAGGACCTAAAAAGAGTTTTAAAGGACCTAAAAAAGAGTCAAAAAAGGAGGGAAAGTGACCCAAAAAGGGCAGAAAAGAAGGGAAATGGACCCAAAAAGGGCAGAAAAGGACCTAAAAAGAGCAAAAAAGGAGGGAAAGGGACCCAAAATGGGCAAAAAAAGGAAGGAAAATTGACCCAAAAGAGGCAGAAAATGAGGGAAATAGACCCAAAATGGGCAGAAAACGACCCAAAAAGCAGAAAAAAAGGAGATGAAGGGACCCAAAAGGGCCAAAAAAAGAGGGAAATGGGCCCAAAAGAGACAGAAAGGGACCCAAAAAGGGCAAAAAAAGAGGGAAATGGACCCAAAAGGGACAGAAAAGCAGGGAAATAAGCCCAAAATGGGCAGAAAGGGACCCAAAAAGGAGGGAAAGGAACCCCAAAAAGAAGGGAGAGGGACCCAAAATGGGCAGAAAAGGAACCAAAAGGGGCAGGAAAGGAGGGGAAAGGGACCCCAAAGGGGCAGAAAATGACCAAAAAGGGCAAAAAAGGAGGGAATGTGACCCACACAGGGCAGAACTGGACCAAAAAGGGGCCGAGAAGGACCTCAAAAGAGCTAAAAAGAGCTAAGAAGGAGGGAAAGGGACCCAAAAAGGGCAGAAAAGGAGGGAAAGGGACCCAAAAGGGGCAGAAAAGGAGGGAAAGGGACCCAAAATGGACATAAAAGGACCTAAAAAGGAGGGAAAGGGACCCAAAAGGGGCAGAAAAGGAGGGAAAGGGACCCAAAAGGGGCAGAAAAGGACCCCAAAAGAGCCACAAAGGGGCAAAAAAAAGGAGGGAAATGGACCTAAAAGGGCAGAAAAGGACCTAAAAAGGAGGGAAAGTGACCCAAAAAGGGGCAAAAGAGAAGGGAAATGGACCCAGAGTGGGCAGAAAAGGAGCCAAAAAGATGAAAAAAGGAGGGAAAGTGACCCAAAAGGGGCAGAAAAGGAGGGAAATGGACCCAAAAGGGACAGAAAAGGAGGGAAAGGGACCTAAAAGGGGCAGAAAAGGAGGGAAAGGGACCCCAAAGGGGCAGAAAAGGAGGGAAAGGGACCCCAAAGGGGCAGAAAAGGAGGGAAAGTGACCCAAAAGGGGCAGAAAAGGAGGGAAAGTGACCCAAAAGGGACAGAAAAGGAGGGAAAGGGACACAAAAGGGGTAGAAAAGGAGGGAAAGGGACCCAAAAGGGGCAGAAAAGGAGGGAAAGGGACCCAAAAGGGGCAGAAAAGGAGGGAAAGGGACCCAAAAGGGGCAGGAAAGGAGGGAAAGGGACCCAAAAGGGGCAGAAAAGGACCCCCAAAAGAGCCACAAAGGGGCAAAAAAAGGAGGGAAATGGACCTAAAAGGGCAGAAAAGGACCTAAAAAGTAGGGAAAGTGACCCAAAAAGGGGCAAAAGAGAAGGGAAATGGACCCAGAGTGGGCAGAAAAGGAGCCAAAAAGATGAAAAAAGGAGGGAAAGGGACCCAAAAGGGGCAGAAAAGGAGGGAAATGGACCCAAAAGGGACAGAAAAGGAGGGAAAGGGACCTAAAAGGGGCAGAAAAGGAGGGAAAGGGACCCCAAAGGGGCAGAAAAGGAGGGAAAGGGACCCCAAAGGGGCAGGAAAGGTGGGAAAGGGACCCAAAAGGGGCAGAAAAGGAGGGAAAGTGACCCAAAAGGGGCAGAAAAGGAGGGAAAGTGACCCAAAAGGGACAGAAAAGGAGGGGAAAGGGACACAAAAGGGGTAGAAAAGGAGGGAAAGGGACCCAAAAGGGGCAGAAAAGGAGGGAAAGGGACCCAAAAGGGGCAGAAAAGGAGGGAAAGGGACCCAAAATGGGCAGGAAAGGAGGGAAAGGGACCCAAAAAGGACAGAAAAGGAGGGAAAGGGACCCAAAATGGACATAAAAGGACCTAAAAAGGAGGGAAAGGGACCCAAAAGGGGCAGAAAAGGAGGGAAAGGGACACAAAAGGGGTAGAAAAGGAGGGAAAGGGAGCCCAAAAGGGTTAGAAAAGGAGGGAAAGGGACCCAAAAGGGGCAGAAAAGGAGGGAAAGGGACCCAAAAAGGGGCAGAAAAGGAGGGAAAGGGACCCAAAAAGGGCAGAAAAGGAGGGAAAGGAAACCAAAAGGGACAGAAAAGGAGGGAAAGGGACCCAAAAGGGACAGAAAAGGAGGGAAAGGGACCCAAAAGGGGCAGAAAAGGAGGGAAAGGGACCCAAAAGGGGTAGAAAAGGAGGGAAAGGGAGCCCAAAAGGGGTAGAAAAGGAGGGAAAGGGACCCAAAAGGGGCAGAAAAGGAGGGAAAGGGACCCAAAAGGGACAGAAAAGGAGGGAAAGGGACCCAAAAGGGGCAGAAAAGGACCCCAAAAGGGCCACAAAGGGGCAAAAAAAGGAGGGAAATGGACCTAAAAGGGCAGAAAAGGACCTAAAAAGGAGGGAAAGTGACGCAAAAAGGGCAAAAAAGAAGGGAAGTGGACCCAAAAGGCGCAGAAAAGGATGGAAAGGGAGCCCAAAAGGGGCAGAAAGGGACCCAAAAAGGCAGAAAAGGAGGGAAATGGATCACAAAGGGCAAAAAGGAGGTAAATGGACACAAAAAGAACTTAAAAAGGAGGCAAAGGGACCCAAAATGGGCAGGAAAGGAGGGAAAGGGACCCCAAAAGGGGCAGGAAAGGAGGGAAAGGGACCCAGAATGGGCAGAAAAGGAGGGAAGGTGACCCAAAAAAAGGGCAAAAAGGAAGGGAAATGGACCCAAAATGGGCAGAAATGGACCCAAAATGGGCAGAAAAGGAGGGAAATGGACCCAAAAGGGGCAGAAAAGGAGGGGAAGGGACCCCAAAAGGGGCAGAAAAGGACCTAAAAGGGGCAGAAAAGGAGGGAAATGGACCCAAAATGGGCAGAAAAGGACCTAAAAAGGAGGGAAAGTGACACAGAAAGGGCAAAAAAGAAGGGAAATGGACCCAAAATGGGCAGAAAAGGACCCAAAATGGGCAGAAAAGGACCCAAAATGGGTAGAAAAGGAGGGAAATGGACCCACAAAGGGCAGAACTGGACCCAAAAGGGGCAGAAAAGGACCTTAAAAGAGTTAAAAAGGACCTAAAAAGAGCTAAAAAGGAAGGAAAGTGACCCAAAAGGGGCAAAAAAAAGAAGGAACATTGACCCAAAAAGGGCAGAAAATTAGGGAAATCGACCCAAAATGGGCAGAAATGGACCCAAAAAGGGCAAAAAAGGAGGGAAAGGGAACCAAAAGGGACAGTAAAGGACCCAAAAGGGGCAAAAAAAGAAGGGAAATTGACCCCAAAAGGGGCAGAAAAGGACCCAAAAGGTACAGAAAAGCAGGGAAATAGACCCAAAATGGGCAGAAAGGGACCCAAAAAGGGCAAAAAAGGAGGGAAAGGGACCCAGAATGGGCAGGAAAGGACCCAAAAGGGGCAGAAAAGGACCTAAAAAGGAGGGAAAGGGACCCCAAAGGGGCAGGAAAGGAACCAAAAAGTGCAGAAAAGGAAGGAAAGTGACCCAAAAAGGGGAAAAAAAGGAAGGGAAGTGTACCCAAAATGGGCAGAAAAGGAGGGAAATGGACCCAAAATGGGCAGAAAAGGAGGGAAATGGACCCAAAATGGGCAGAAAGTGACCTAAAAAGGGCAAAAAAGGAGGGAAAGTGACCCAAAAAGTGGCAAAAAGGAAGGGAAATGGACCCAAAATGGGCAGAAAAGGGGCAGAAAAGGAGGGAAATAGACCCAAAATGGGCAGAAATGGACCCAAAAAGGGCAGAAAAGGAGGGAAAGGGACCCAAAAGGGGCAGAAAGTGACCTAAAAAGGGCAAAAAAGGAGGGAAAGTGACCCAAAAAGGGTCAAAAAGGAAGGGAAATGGACCCAAAATGGGCAGAAAGGGAGGGAAATAGACCCAAAATGGGCAGAAATGGACCCAAAAAGGGCAGAAAAGGAGGGAAATAGACCCAAAATGGGCAGAAAAGGAGGGAAATAGACCCCAAAAGGTCAGAACTGGCTGCAGTTTGGGGCCAATTTCGGTCACTTTCAGCCCAATTAAATCTGACCTGGGACCCCCCCCCAAAAGTGGACCTGGGGCAGCCCTTAAAAGGCAGCCTGGGGAAGGGGCCCTTTTCGGCCGCCATCTTGTGCGTGGCGCACGGCAGCCAATGGGGAAGCGGCTTTGGCGGGGTGGCCGCCGCCATCTTGAGTGTGGCTCAGGCGCCGAAGCCGCTCCGGCAGGCGCGAAAGCGGAAGTGGGTGGGCGGGGCTTCGCGCCGCGGCTGGAGCTGGCCATGGCCGAGGCGGCGGCGGCGGCGGCGGCGGCGGCGGCGGAGGGTGAAGGAGGAGAAGAAGAAGCGGCCGCGGCGGCGGCGACCACCACCGCTGCCGCCGAGGAGGACGAGGATGAAGAGGCCCTGAAGAAGCTGGAGGTGAGGAGGGGAAGGACCGCGAGGGGGTTGGAAGAGAGCGGGGAGGGAGGTTCGGGGGGGACTGGGAGCGACCGGGAGCGACCGCGAAGGGGATTTGGGGGGACACCCCCTTGGGGGGGAGAGGCCTTTCGGAGGCCCTCGGCTGCTCCCCGCTGATCCGCCCCCGGGGCGCGCAGGAGCTGGTGGAGAACCTTTACCGCTACCGCGAGCGGCTAGCGGCGGAGACCGGAAGTGTGGCAGGCGGGGAGGCCGGAAGTGTGGCAGGCGGGGACGCCGCCGGAAGTGAGGGGTGCGCCCAGACCGGAAGTGGGGCGGCCGAAGCGGGGAGAAGCCCTGGAGGGACCGGAAGTGAGGATGCCTTGGTAGAGGAGATGGAGAGGACCTTAAAGCTGATGGAGGCTGTGCCAGGTACTGCCCCCTATTGATCCCCACGGGTCCCTATTGATCCCCACGGATCCCTATTGATCCCCACTGCTCCCCATTGATCCATACTGGTCCCCATTGATCCATACTGGTCCCCATTGATCCATACTGCTCCCTATGGATCCCCACTGCTCCCTATTGATCCATACTGGTCCCCATTGATCCCCACTGCTCCCTATTGATCCATACTGGTCCTTATTGATCCATACTGGTCCTTATTGATCCATACTGGTCCATATTGATCCCCACTGGTCCCTATTGATCCATACTGGTCCCCATTAAGCCATACTGATCCATACTGGTCCCTATTGATCCATATTGGTCCCTATTGGTCCCCACTGAGCCATATTGACCCCTATTGGCCCCTTACTGGTCCATATTGGTCCCTTACTGGTCCATATTGATCCCCACTGAGCCATATTGATACCTCTTGGCCCCTTACTGGTCCATATTGATCCCTATTGGTCCCTTACTGGTCCCTATTGGTCCCCATTGAGCCATATTGATCCCTCTTGGCCCCTTACTGGTCCCTGTTGGCCCCTTACTGGTCCCTACTGATCCCCATTGAGCCATATTGATCCCTACTGGTCCCTTAGTGGCCCTTAGTAGCCCATACTGGCCCCTTAGTAGCCCATACTGGTCCCTTAGTGGCCCTTAGTAGCCCATACTGGCCCTTAGTAGCCCATACTGGTCCCTTAGTGGCCCTTAGTAGCCCATACTGGCCCTTAGTAGCCCATACTGGTCCCTTAGTAGCCCATACTGGTCCCTTACTGGCCCCTTAGTGGCCCATACTGGTCCCTTAGTGGCTCTTAGTAGCCCTTACTGGCCCCTTAGTGGCCCTTACTGGCCCCTTAGTGGCCCTTAGTAGCCCTTACTGGTCCCTTAGTAGCCCTTACTGGTCCCTTAGTGGCCCATACTGGTCCCTTAGTGGCCCTTAATGGTCCCTTAGTGGCCCACGTTGGTCCTGACCGCTGCCTCCTCCCCTCCCCCTCCCCAGTCTCCGGGCGTGGCCGGGGGCGGGCCTGGCTCCTGCGGGGGCCGCGCCCTGCTGGCCAGCCCCCGGGGCCACGCCCGGGCGGAGCAGGCCCTGGGCCACGCCCTCAAGCTGGAACCGGGCCTGGGGATTGGCTGGAGCCGCCTGGGGGAGCTCCAGTGGCAGCGCGGGGACCGGAAGGGAGCCGCCCACTGCTTCCGCAGGGCGCTGCAGCTGGTACGGGGGGAGGGGGCTGGGAGGGGCTGGGGTGGGGCTGGGAGGGGCTGGGAGGGGATTGGGAGGCACTGGGAGGGGGTTTGGGGCAGCTGCAGTTCCGCTGTGCGGCCACCGGAGGGAGGCAGAGAGCAATGGGGAAGGGAATAGGGAAGAGCCTTGGGAGAGGCTTTGGGGCTGCTGCTGCAGTTCCCCTGCGCGGCCGCCTAGAGGGAGCCAGAGAGCAATGGGGAAGGGCCTGGGAGCCAGGCTGGGACTCCTCAGCAGCTCTTCAAAGGGCAACGCCGGGTGGGGCCCACCGGGAGCCTTCAAAGGGCGATGGGGGGAGGGCCCAGCTGGGAGGGGCTGGAGGCCATTTTGGGGCCATTTTGGGTCCTTTTTGGGCTCATTTAGGTTGACTTTGAGCTCCTTTAGGCCAACTTAGGTCCACTTGAGGCCAACTTAGGTCCACTTGAGGTCAACTTAGGTCAACTTGAGGTCAACTTAGGTCAACTTGAGGTCAACTTAGGTCAACTTTAGGCCTACTTAGGTCAACTTGAGGTCAACTTAGGTCAACTTTAGGCCAACTTAGGTCAACTTGAGGCCAACTTAGGTCAACTTGAGGCCTGCTTAGGTCCACTTGATGCCAACTTAAGTCAACTTGAGGCCAACTTAGGTCAACTTTAGGCCAGCTTAGGTTCACTTGAGGCCTACTTAGGTCAACTTAGGTCAACTTTGGTCAACTTGAGGCCTACTTTGGTCAAGTTTAGGCCAACTTAGGTCAACTTTAGGCCTGCTTAGGTCACTTTAGGTCAACTCTAGGCCAACGTAGGTCAACATGAGGCCTACTTTGGTCAACTTTAGGTCCACTTGAGGCCAACTTAGGTCAAGTTTGGGCCCACTTGGGTGAAGTTTAGGCCAACTTAGGCCAACTGTAGTCAACTTTAGGTCAAGTTTAGGCCATCTTAGGCCAACTTAGGTGAAGTTTAGGCCAACTTAGGTCAACTTTAGACCACTTTAGGCCAACTTTGGTCATCTTGAGGTCAATTTAGGTCATCTTGATGTCAATTTAGGTCAACTTGAGGCCGACTTAGGTCAACTTGAGGCCGACTTAGGTCAACTTGAGGCCAACTTAGGTCAACTTGAGGCCAACATAGGTCAACTTGAGGCCTATTTAGGTCAACTTTAGGCCAACTTTGGTCAACTTTAGGTCAAGTTTAGGCCAACTTAGGTCAACTGTGGTCAACTTTAGGCCATCTTTGGCCAAGTTTAGGCTAACTTAGGTCAACTTTAGGCTGATTTAGGCCAACTGTGGTCAACTCTAGGCCAACTTAGGTCAACTTTAGGCATACTTAGGCCAACTTAGGCCAAGTTTAGGCCAACTTAGGCCAAGTTCAGCCCAATCCAGGCCAACTTTGGCCACCTTCAGACCAACTTAAGTCCACTTGGGGCTCTTTGAGGCCACCTTGGGTCCACTTGGGGTCCCTTTGGGTGCCCCCAGAGTGGGTTTGGGTGCCCCCAGAGTGGGTTTGGATGCCTCAGAGGGTGTTTGGGTGCCCCCAGGGACGGGTCCCTGAATCTGTTTCTGGGGTGGGGGGGGGCAGGGCCAGGACGCGGAGCCTCGCCGGCTGCTGTCGATGCTGCTGAGGGCAGGGGGGGGATGGAGGGGCCCTGAGGGAGAGCCTGGCCCAGGCCGAGGCTGCGGTGCGCTGCGAGCCCAGGGACGGCAGGAACTGGTGTGAGTGGGGCTGGGGGGGGGGGCTGGGAGGGGGCTGGGGGGGGCTGGGAGGGGCTGGAAGGGGCTGGGAGGGGCTTTGGGGAGGGTGGGAGGGGGTGGGAGGGGCTTGGAGGGGGTTGGGAGGCACTGGGAGGGGGTTGGGAGGGGGTTGGAGGGCCTGGGAGGGCCTTGGGCGGCTGTGGGCGGAGCCTAACGCCGGCCCCGCCCCCCCCCGGGGGTGGGGGGCGCGTCTCTGATTGGCTGCAGACGTGCTGGGCAACGCCTACGTGTCGCTGTTCTTCCAGTCGGGGCAGAGCCCGGAGTGGGCCAAGAAGGCCCTGGGGGCCTATGGGCAGGCGGGTAAGGAGGGGCTGGGGGGGGAGTGGGAGGGGCTGGGGGGGGAGTGGGAGGGGCCTGGGAGGCACTGGGAGGGGCTAGGAGGGGAGTGGGAGGGGCTTGGAGGAGTGGGAGGGGCTGGGGGGGGACTGGGAGGGGATTGGGAGGGACTGAGAGGGGGATGGGGGCGTGGCCTAACCCAAGCCCCGCCTCCACCCCACCCCCCAGGAGCGGGTGGACCAATCAGAAGCCAACAACCCGGACCTGCACCTGAACCGCGCCACGGTGAGCAGCCCCTGGGGGGTGTGGGGGGGGACCCATAGGAGCCCATAGGGAGCCATAGGAGCCATAGGAGCTATAGGGACCCATAGGAACCATAGGGACCCATAGGAACCCATAGGAGCCATAGGGATCCATAGGAGCCATAGGGACCCATAGGAGCCATAGGGACCTATAGGGACCCATAGGAGCCCATAGGGACCCATAGGAGCCATAGGGACCCATAGGAGCCATAGGGACCTATAGGGACCCATAGAAGCCATAGGGACCTATAGGGACCCATAGGAGCCATAGGGACCCATAGGAGCCATAGGAGCCCATAGGGACCCATAGGAGCCCATAGGGACCCATAGGGAGCCATAGGGACCTATAGGGACCCATAGGAGCCATAGGGACCCATAGGAGCCATAGGGACCTATAGGGACCCATAGGAGCCATAGGGACCCATAGGAGCCATAGGGACCTATAGGGACCCATAGGAGCCCATAGGGACCCATAGGAGCGATAGGGACCCATAGGAGCCATAGGGCCCCATAGGGTCCAGCCCCTCCCACTCACCCCCAGCCCCCTCCCCGCAGCTGCTGCAGTACCAGGAGCGCTTCGGGGCGGCGCTGGAGGGCCTGCTCCGGGCCTCCCTCCTGGCCCCCGGCTGGGAGGAGCCGCGCCGGCGCCGGGGCCCAGCTCTTGGACTACCTGCGGCAGCTCTGCGGCCTGCTGGCCAATGGGGTGAGAGGGGCGGGCCCCTGGGGGTGGGGGGAGGGGCCTGGGAGGGGCCTGGGAGGCGACTTGGAGCTTATTGGTCCCCTCTCTCCCCCTTCTCCTTCTCCCTTCCAGGCTAAGCCCCGGGGGCCGGCGGAGGCGTGGCCAGCAGGGGCCCCTCCCCCCCTCCCTGTTGGGCGGCTGCTCGTCCAAGCTCCGCCCCTCGCCCCTCCCCTCCCTGCAGCCCGGGGCCAACCCGGGGCTGGCCCTGCTGGGCCGAGTGCAGTTCAGCCTCCTGCCGCCGGGGGGAGTCCCTTAGTGAGTGGCGCTGGGAGGGGGCTGGGAAGGGACTGGGTGTGGCTTGGGAGGGGCTGGGAGGCACTGGGAGGGGCTTGGGAGGCACTGGGTGGGACTGGGAGGGACTGGGTGGGACTGGGTGGGGCTTGGGAGGCACTGGGAGGGACTGGGAGGGGACTGGGTGGGACTGGGTGTGGCTTGGGAGGCACTGGGAGGGGCTGGGTGTGGCTTGGGAGGGGCTGGGCGGGGCTTGGGAGGGGCTGGGGTGGGGCTTGGGATGCACTGGGCGGGGCTTGGGAGGGGCTGGGTGGGACTGGGCGGGGCCTGGGAGGGCACTGGGAGGAGCCTGGGCGGAGCTCGGGGCCCTTACCTGCCCCCTCCCTGCCCCTCCCCCCTCAACCCAGCACGCTGGGCGTGGCCGACGGGTGCGGCGGGGCGGTGGCCGTCACGGTGTACAACGCCGCCCCCGATTGGTCGGTGCTGGTGGGCGACGCCCTGGGGGTGCCGGAGCCCCTCCTGGTGCAGCATCAGCATCAGCACCAGGGGCAGGTGAGCTGGGGGGGGGGTGGGAGGGGCTAGGAGGGGAGTGGGAGGAGCTGGGAGGGAGTTTGGGGCAGCTGCAGTTCCGCTGCGCGGCCACCGGAGGGAGGCAGAGAGCAATGGGGAAGGGAATAGGGAAGAGCCTTTGGGGCTGCTGCTGCAGTTCCCCTGCGCGGCCGCCTAGAGGGAGCCAGAGAGCAATGGGAGCCAGGCTGGGACTCCTCAGCAGCTCTTCAAAGGGCAACGCCGGGTGGGGCCCACCGGGAGCCTTCAAAGGGCGATGGG
Organism: Melanerpes formicivorus; assembly: GCF_026170545.1. Classification (NCBI taxonomy): domain Eukaryota; kingdom Metazoa; phylum Chordata; class Aves; order Piciformes; family Picidae; genus Melanerpes; species Melanerpes formicivorus. The sequence goes on from NW_027142950.1 coordinate 94,532, forward strand.
GGAGGCGCAGCTGGGAGCCCCGCTGGGAGGGGCTGGGGGGCACTGGGAAGGGCTGGGAGGGGGTTTGGGGGGTCCCTAGGGCCTTACTGGGTGGCACTGGGAGGGGGGGGTCCCTAGGGGGGGGGTCCTTACCCAGTCCCTCTCTCCTTGCAGACCTTCTCCTTCCGGAGCATCCGAGTCTCCTCCCCTCTCTCCCTATTGGTCAACGGCCGACGCCCCCCGGGCCACGCCCTGGCCCCCGCCCGCCTGGCTCTCACCAACGACCCCTCCCAGTGAGCCTGCCCCCCGCCCCCCCACAGGGGGGTGGGGGTTGGGCCTGAAGGAACCAATAAACAGCTCTCAGTGTGCTCCCTAAACCACTCCCACTCCCTCCCAGGCCCCTCCCACTTCCCAGCCCCCCCTAGGACCCATAGGGAGCCATAGAGACTCATAGGAGCCCATAGGGACCCAGAGGAGCCATAGGGACCCATCGGAACCCATAGAGACCCATAGGAACCCATAGAGACTCATAGGACCCACAGGAACCATAGAGACCTATAGGAGCCATAGGGACCCATAGGAAGCCATAGAGGCTCATAGGAGCTCATAGGACCCATAGGGACCCATTGGACCTATAGGACCCATAGGAGCCCATAGGAGCTATAGGAGTCATAGGGAACCATAGGGACCCATAGGAACTATAGGGTCTCATAGGGACCCATAGGGAGCTGTAGGGTCCCATAGAAACCATAGGGTCCCATAGGGAGCCATAGGGACCCATAGAGGCTCATAGGAGCCATAGGAGCTATAGGGTCCCATAGGAACTATAGGGTCTCATAGGGACCCATAGGGAGCTATAGGGTCCCATAGAAACCATAGGGACTCATAAGAACCATAGGGACCCATAGGGACCCATGGAGACTCATCAGGACCCATAGGAGCCATAGGGACCCATAGGAGCTATAGGAGTCATAGGGAACCATAGGGACCCATAGGAACTATAGGGTCTCATAGGGACCCATAGGGAGCTGTAGGGTCCCATAGAAACCATAGGGTCCCATAGGGAGCCATAGGGACCCATAGAGGCTCATAGGAACCATAGGAGCCATAGGGTCCCATAGGGAGCTATAGGGTTCCATAGAAACCATAGGGACTCATAAGAACCATAGGGACCCATAGGGACCCATAGGAGCTATAGGAGTCATAGGGACTCATAAGGACCCATAAGGAGCCATAGGGACCCATAGGAAGCCATAGGGACCCATAGGAGCCCATAGGGACCCATAGGAAGCCATAGAGGCTCATAGGACCCACAGGAACCATAGAGACCCATAGGAGCCATAGGGACCCATTGGACCTATAGAACCCATAGGGACCTATAGGGAGCCCATAGAGCAACAAGGGACCCATAGGAACCCATAGAGGCTTATAGGACCCATAGGGACCCATTGGAGCCCATAAGAGCTATAGGAGTCATAGGGAACCATAGGAACCATAGGGTCCCATAGGGAGCCATAGGGACCCATAGGAGCCTATAGAAGCTCATAGGACCCATAAGGAGCCATAGGGACTTATAGGGACCCATAGCAACCATGGGGTCCCATAGGAACTATAGGGTCTCATAGGGACCCATAGGGAGCTGTAGGGTCCCATAGAAACCATAGGGACCCATAGGGAGCCATAGGGACCCATAGAGGCTCATAGGAACCATAGGAGCCATAGGGACCCATAGGAGCCCATAGGAACCATAGGGACCCATAGGAACCATAGGGACCCATAGAGAGCCATAGGGACCCATGGAGACTCATAGGGACCCATAGGAGCCCATAGGGACTCATAGGTCTCCATAGGGACCCCTCCCAGCCTGGCTCCCAGGCCCTTCCCCATTGCTCTCTGCCTCCCTCCGGTGGCCGCGCAGGGGAACTACAGCAGCAGCCTTAAAGCCCCTCCCAGGCTCTCCTCTGATTGGTCGCCTCCTTTATTCGCGCTGCTTCTTGGGGCGGGGCCCGCCCCTGGCTCCGCCCCTCGCCCTTCCCCCCCCTCCCCCTCCTCCCCGCCTCGGCCCTCTGGGGTGGGGCAGGGCCTAGCGCCCCGGCGGCCATCTTGGGGGGGTCCGGGGGCTCCCCGGCGGCCATCTTGGGTGGGGCAGCGCCCTCCCCAGCGGCAGCCATCTTGGAATCATCTGGCACCTCCCCAGCAGCAGCCATCTTGGATTCATCTGGGACCTCCCCAGGGGCAGCCATCTTGGGTGGGGCAGAGCCCTCCCCAGCGGCAGCCATCTTGGATTCAGCTGGAGCCTCCCCGGGGGCAGCCATCTTGGGTGGGGCAGAGCCCTCCCCAGCGGCAGCCATCTTGGATTCAGCTGGAGCCTCCCCAGCGGCAGCCATCTTGGATTCAGCTGGAGCCTCCCCGGGGGCAGCCATCTTGGATTGCTCTGAGGCGTCCCCAGCGGTAGCCATCTTGGATGGTGGTGGGACCTCCCCGGGGGCAGCCATTTTGGGTGGCTCTGAGGCCTCCCCAGCGGCAGCCATCTTGGATTCATCTGGCCCCTCCCCAGGGGCAGCCATCTTGAAGGGCCCCAGGATCTCCGCCATGGCCGCCACCATCTTCTGCTCTTCCTCTCGGTCCTCTCCTTCCTCTTCCTCTTCACCCAAGATGGCCGCCAGGAAGCCCCAGGAGATCCTTCCCTGGCCCTAGGGGGGGGGAGAGGGTCCCAGAGATGGGGGAGGGAGGGAGAAGGAAGGGGGGGGGGGTGGGGAGGGGGAGGGTCAGGCCCAGTTGCCTCCCAGCCTGAGACCTTCTCCAGCTGCTGACCTCCAGCAGCTCCTGCGGGACCCAAGGAGCTGCTTCCTCCTCCTCTTCCTTCTCCTCTTCCTCAGGCCACAGGCCCAGGGCGGCCATGATGGCTTCGTACTCCTCCTGGGCTGCCAGGGGGACCTCGGGCCTGGGGGTTGGGGGGGCTGGGAGTGACTGGGAGGGGATTGGGGGGGACTGGGAGTGACTGGGAGGGGATTGGGAGGGGGTTTGGGGCTGCTGCAGTTCCGCTGCGCGGCCACAGGAGGGAGGCAGAGAGCAATGGGGAAGGGAATAGGGAAGAGCCTTGGGAGAGGCTTTGGGGCTGCTGCTGCAGTTCCCCTGCGCGGCCGCCTAGAGGGAGCCAGAGAGCAATGGGGAAGGGCCTGGGAGCCAGGCTGGGACTCCTCAGCAGCTCTTCAAAGGGCAACGCCGGGTGGGGGCCCACCGGGAGCCTTCAAAGGGCGATGGGGGGAGGCGCAGCTGGGAGCCCCACTGGGAGGTCTCCCTATGGGCTCCTATGGGTCGCTATGAGTCTCTATGGGTTCCTATGGATCTCTATGGGTCCCCATGGGCTCCTATGGGTCCCCATGGCTCCCTATGGGCTCCTATGGGTCCCTATGGGCTCCTATGAGCCCCTATGGGCTCCTATGAGCCCCTATGGGTCCCTATAGGTCCCTATGGGCTCCTATGGCTCTCTATGGGTCCCAATGGCTCCCTATGAATCCCTATGGCTCCCTATGGGCTCCTATGGCTCCCTATGGGCTCCTATGGCTCCTATGGCTCCCTATGGGCTCCTATGGCTCCCTATGGGCTCCTATGGCTCCCTGTGGGCTCCTATGGCTCCCTATGGGCTCCTATGGGTCCTTATGGGCCCCTATGGGCTCCTATGGGTCCCCATGGCTCCCTATGGGTCCCTATGGCTCCCTATGGGCTCCTATGGGTCCCTATGGGCTCCTATGGCTCCCTATGGGTCCCTAGGGGCTCCTATGGGTCCCTATGGGTCCCTGGGAGGCACTGGGAGGGGGTCTGGGGGTGACTCACGGTGGGGACCCCTCCGGGGGGTTGTTGCTGCCGCGGTGCATGATGGGAAGTGAGGCCCCGGGAGGGGCCTGTGGGGGTTGCTGGGAGGGGACTGGGAGGCTCTGGGCCCTTACTGGTCTGCACTGAGAGGCAGTGGGAGGGGCCTGGGAGGCAGAGGGAGGGGCCTCGGAGGGCAGTGGGAGGGGATTGGGAAGCAGGGGGAGGGGCCGGGGAGGCAGTGGGAGGGGATTGGGAGGCAGGGGGAGGGGCCTGCGTGGGGATTGGGAGGGGCCTGGGAGGCAGTGGGAGGGGCCTGGGAGGCACTGGGACCATACAGGGAAGGGGCTTGGGGTCCATACTGGTCCCTATTGATCCAGATTGGTCCCTATTGATCCATAGGGGTGCCTATTGATCCGCACTGGTGCCTACTGAACCGTAGTGGTGCCTATTGACCCATATTGGTCCCTATTGATCCACACCAGTCCCTATTAATCCATACCAGTCCCTATTGATCCACAGCAGTCCCTATTGGTCCCTATTGATCGATACCGGCCCTATTGAACCACTTTGGTCTCTATTGATCCATACCAGTCCCTATTGATCGATACTGGCCCCTAGTGAACCATACCAGTCCCTATTGATCCTTATTGAGCTATACTGGCCCCTATTGATCCATACTGGTGCCCAATGACCCTTACTGGCCCCTATTGATCCATACCCGTCCCTACTGATCCATAGTAGTCCATACTGGTCCCTATTGATCGATACTGGTTCCTATTGATCCACACTGGTCCCTATTAATCCATACCAGTCTATACCGATTCCTATCAATCCTTACTGATCTATACTGGTCTCTATTGAACTATACTGGTGCCTATTGATCTTTACTGATCCGTATTGATCCATGCTGGTCTATACTGGTTCCTATTAATCCCTACTGGTTCCTATTGATCCATTCTACTCCATACTGGTCTCTATTGATCCATACTGGTCCCTATTGACCCACACCACTCCCTATTCGTCCTTACTGATCTATACTGGTCCTTATTGATCCACACTGGTCCCTATTGACCCATACCAGTCCCTATTGATCCTTATTGATTCATACTGGTCCCTATTGATCCACACTGGTCCCTATTGATCCATACCAGTCCCTATTGATCCTTATTGGTCCATACTGGTCCCCATTGATTGACACTGGTCCCTATTGATCCACACTGGTCCCTATTGATCCATACCAGTCCCTATTGATTCTTATTGGTCCATACTGGTCCCCATTGATCGACACTGGTCCCTATTGACCCATACCAGTCCCTATTGATCCACACTGGTCCCCATTGACCTATACTGGTCCCTATTGATCCATACTGGTCCCTATTGATCCACACTGGTCCCCATTGATCTATACTGGTCCCTATTGATCCATACCGGTCCCTATTGGTCCTTCCTGATCTATACTGCTCCTTATTGATCCATACTGGTCGCTATTGATCCATAGTGGTCCACACTGGTCCCCATTGATCCATACTGGTCCCTATTGATCCATACTGGTCCATACTGATCTCTATTGATCCATACTGGTCCCTATTGACCCACACCACTCCCTATTTGTCCTTACTGATCTATACTGGTCCCTTATTGATCCATACTGCTGGCTATGGACCTATTCTGCTCTATACTGGCTCCTATTGACCTATACTGGTCCCTATTGATCCACACTGGTCCCTATTGACCCATACCAGTCCCTATTGATCCACACTGGGTCCCCATTGATCTATACTGGTTCCTATTGATCCACACTGGTCCCTATTGATCCCATATTGATCTCTATTGATCCATTCTGGTCCCTATTGATCCACACTGCTCCCTATTGATCTGTACTGCTCCCTATTGACTCATACTGCTCCCTATTGCTCCGTACTGCTCCCTATTGATCCGTACTGCTCCCTATTGCTCCCTACCGGTCCCTATTGATCCACACCGGTCCCTACTGATCCCTGCTGCATCCCAGCGCTCGGCACTGCTCCCCACTGGGCCGAGCTGGTGGTTACAAACCGTTTTCCTCTCCTTTATTGGTCGCCGGTCGCTTCTCTCGTCCCGCGGTATCAAAACAGGGGGGGAGGGGGAGTGGAGGGGGGAGGGGCAAAAGGGGCGGGGCTAGGGCCGTAAGTGGGCGTGGCAAAGTGGTGGGGGGGGCAGGGAGGGAGGGAGGAAGGAAGGGGGGCGGGGCAGAACCCGACGCTGGGGAGGGGGAGGGGAGGGGGCACACAAAAAAGTTTGGGGGGGGGGGGAGGGAGGGGAAGGGCAAAACGCGGGCCACAAAGGGTGGGGGGGGGGAGGGGGGGGAATGAACGTAGGGAGGGGTTTTGGAGGGGGAGGGGGCGTGGCTAGGGGGTGTGGGTGGGGCCCGGGAGTGGGCGGGGGCTCAGGGCTCGTCGTCGCCGTTGGCGCTGTCGCGGGTCGTCCTCCCCCTCCTCGGCCTCCTTCTCGTCGCCCTTCAGGGACTCCAGCTGGGGAGGGGGCGGGGCCGAAAGGGGGGGGGAGGGGGTGGGGCCAAAATGGGGGAGGGAGGAGCCAAAGACAAAGGGGGCGGAGTCAGGGCCGCTGTCCCCCACCCCCCCCCATGCTTGGCTTCCCCCCTTGGGGCTTTCGTTCCCCCTCCCCACGCTGGGCACCGATTGGTTGCTCGGCCTCTAGGCCCTGCCCCCCCTCCCCCCATTGGCTCCTCCTCTCCCCGCCCCCCCGCCCCTCTATTGGCCACTCCCCACCCCCCTCCCCTCCCCATTGGCCCCTTGCTTCCCATACTGTGCTGTCATTGGCCACTCCCCTCTCCTTTGGCTCCTCCCCTCCTAACCCCTTCCCTGATTGGCCGCTTCTCCTCTCCCTTTTCTATTGGCTCCTCCCACCCCACCTCCTCCCATCCCCATTGGCTCCTTCCTTCCTATACTGTGCCCTCATTGGCCACTCCCCTCCCCCTCCCCTTCCCCATTAGCTCCTCCCCTCTCACCTCCATCCCTGATTGGCCTCCCCTCCCCTTTCCCCTGGCTCCTCCCTTCCTGCCCCACCCCTTCCCCTCCCCATTGGCTCCTTCCTTCCCATACTGCGCTCTGATTGGTCACTTCCCCCCCACCCCTTTCCCCTCCCCATTGACTCCTCCCCACCCCTTCCTCTTCCTACTCCTCCTCCTCCTCCCCTCCCTCTCACCAGCTCCTCCCCTTCTCCCCTCCCCCTTCCCTGAGTGGCCCCGCCCCTCCCCTGGGTGCTGCCCCCCGATTGGCTGCCCCCCCTCCTCACCTGGTCATCCCCCCCTCTCCTCGGCCTCTTCGTCGTCCAGGGAGGTCTCCTTCCCTCGGCCGAGTCCTCCCCGGGCCCCGCCTCCGCCTTGGCCCCGCCCCCCGCCGGCCCCGCCCCCCTTCCTCCTTCTTCGCCGCCCCGGCCCCGCCCCCCAGCTCCTCCTCGGCCTTCTCAGCCTTCTGCTCTGGGGTTGGGGGGGGGGGGGAGGGGGAGGGGGACAAAGAGAGAGGGAGGGGTTAGACCCCAGCGGCCAATGGGATCGAGGCTCCACCCCCCACCAAGCTCCTCCCACAGATCCGAGCCCCGCCCCCAAATCCAAGCCACACCTCCCTAGGATCCAAGCGCCTCCCACTCCCTCCAAGCTCCTCCTACAGGCCCAAGCCCCTCCTACCCCCTCTCTCCCACTCCCAAACCCCTCCCCCTCTAAGCCCCTCCTCCCCTAAGCCCCTCCTCCTCTAAGCCCCTCCCCTCACCCCCAAGCTCCTCAAGCCCAATCCCCATCCCCTCCCTCCCCCCCTCCACCCAAACCTCACCCCCCCGAACCCAAGCCCCTCCCCCCCACTCACTCCCAAGCCCCTCCCCCCCGCCCTCTGACGTCATTGGGGGGGGGGCGGAGGGCCTCACTCTGGTCCCGCTCCAGCCGCTCCAGGCTGTCCAGCAGGGCGTCCACCTTGGCCTTGATCTGCCCCAGCTCCTTCTTGATGCTCTGCAGGTCCCCGTCCTTCACTGCAGGGGGGGCGGGGGAGAGACAGGAAGTGACGTCAGCACAACAGGAAGTGGGCACGGGGGAACAGGAAGTGGGGTGGAAAAGGGGTGGGGAAGGGAGCAAGGGAGCGGGGGAGGGCAGGGAGGGAGCTGGGAGGGAGGGGGGAGGGGAAAGGGGGGCAGGAAGTGGGGTGGGGGGAAGGAGGAAGTGGGATAGGGAAGACAGGAAGCAAGGTCAGGGAAAGAGGAAGTAGGCTAAGGGAGAGAAAAAAGTGAGGGTACAGGAGACAGGAAGTGGAGTAGGGAGACAAGAAGTGGGGTAAAGGAAATAGGAAGTGGGGTGAGGGAGAGAGGAAGTGGAGTGGGGGCAGACAGGAAGTGGTGTGGCAATGACAGGTAAAGGGATAGGGGAGGGAGAAAGTGGGGGTGCAAACGGCAGGAAGTGGGGCAGGGCAGACAGGAAGTGCAGTGGGGCAAACAAAGTGGGGCAAGAGAGACAGGAAGTGGGGTGAGAGTAACAGAAAGCAGGGTGAGAATAGCAAGAAGCAGGGTGGGGCAGGCAGGAAGCAGGGTGAGAATAACAGGAAGTGGGGTAAGAGAGACAGGAAGTGGGGTGAGAATGACAGGAAGCAGGGTGGGGCAGAGAAAAAAACAGGGTTGGGCAGACAGGGAAGCAGGGCCAGAATGACAGGAAGTGGGGTAAAGGAGACAGGACGTGGAGTAAGAGAGATAGGAAGTGGGGTAAATAAGACAGGAAGTGGGGCAAAGTAGAGAGGAAGTGAGGGTAAAGGACCCATGAACTGGGGTAAAGGAGCCAGGAAGTGGGGTAAAGGAGCCAGGAAGTGGGGCAAAGGAGCCAGGAAGTGGGGCAAGAGAGCCAGGAAGTGGGGTAAGAGAGCCAGGAAGTGGGGGTAAGAGAGCCAGGAAGTGGGGCAAAGGAGCCAGGAAGTGGGGCAAAGGAGACAGGAAGTGGGGCAAAGGAGCCAGGAAGTGGGGCAAAGGAGCCAGGAAGTGGGGCAAAGGAGACAGGAAGTGGGGCAAAGGAGCCAGGAAGTGGAGGAGGAGCAGCAGAGGAGCAGCGGAAAGGAAGAGGGTGTGGGCGGAGCCTCCCCTCTAGCCCCGCCCCCTCTCCCCCCCCCGCCCAACCAGGGCCGACCTTTGCCCGACTTGGAGGAGGAGCCGCGCTGGCCGGAACTTGCTGTTGAAGCTCTTGCCCCGGCGCGTGTTGCTGCCCCCCCGAGACCGCGCTGCCGCTTGGAGGGCACCACCGGGCGGGGCAGGGGGGGGCGGGGGGCGGCACCCGCGCCGGGTAGCTGTACATCCTGATTGGGCCGGAGGGGGCGTGACGTCACAAGGCACGCCCGCCCGCCCCCCACCCCGAAGCCCCGGCCCCAAAGCATGGAGGCTGCGGGGTGGGGCTCGGCTTCCGACTGCTAGGCCAGGCCTCAGGCTGTGGGGCCAGGCCTCAAGCCGTGGGGCCAGGCCTCAAGCCGTGGGGCTAGGCCTCAAGCTGCTAGGCCAGGCCTCAAGCTGTGGGGGCCAGGCCTCAAGCTGCTAGGCCAGGCCTCAAGCCGTGGGGCTAGGCCTCAAGCTGCTAGGCCAGGCCTCAAGCTGTGGGGCCAGGCCTCAAGCTGCTAGGCCCAGGCCTCAAGCTGTGGGGCCAGGCCTCAAGCTGTGGGGGCCAGGACTCAAGCTGCTAGGCCAGGCCCCAAGCTGTGGGGCTGAGGGTGCCAGCACCCCCTCATGCCTCCCAGCCCCACACTTAGGGCTCCCTCCCCTCTCCCTCCCCTCCTCTCCTCCTCCCCCTCTCCTTCCCTTCTCCCTCCCCCTTTTCCCTCCCTCCCTCTCCCTGCCCCCCCTCCTCCTCCTCCCCCTCTTCCCTTTCCCTCTCCTTCCCCTCTCCCTTCCCCTCCTCTCCCTCCCCTTTCCCTTCTCCTCTCCCTCTCCCTCCCCTTTCCCTTCTCCTCTCCCTCTCCCTCCTCCCCTTCTCTCTCCCCCTCCCCCCTCTCATCCTCCCTCTCCCTCCTCCCTTTCCCTCCCCCCCTCCCCCTCTCCCTCTCCTCCTCCTCCCCCTCTTCCCTTTCCCTCCCCCTTCCCCTCTCCCTCCCCTCTTCCCTCTCCTTCCCTCTCCCTTCCCCTCCTCTCCCCTCCCCTTTCCCTTCTCCCCTCCCCTCTCCCTCCTCCCCTCTCTCTCCCCCTCCCCCCTCTCATCCTCCCTCTCCCTCCTCCCTTTCCCTCCCCCTCCCCCTCTCCCTCTCCTCCCCTCCTCCCCCCTCTTCCCTTTCCCTCCCCCTTCCCTCTCCCTCCCCTCTTCCCTGTCCTTCCCTCTCCCTTCCCCTCCTCTCCCTCCCCTTTCCCTTCTCCCTCCCTCTCCCTCCTCCCCTTCTCTCTCCCCCTCCTCCTTTCCCTCCCCCTCCCCCTCTCCCTCCCCCTCTCCCTCTCCTCCTCCTCCCCCTCTTCCCTTTCCCTCCCTCTTCCCTCCCCCCCTCCTCTTCTCCTCCCCCCTCTCCCTCCCCTTCCTCCCTCTCCCCTCCCCTCCCCTCCCCCTCCTCACCTATCGTAGTAATCCCTCTGGAAGTCGTAGTCCAGGTCAAAGGAGGACCTGCAGGGGGGGAGGGAGGGAGGAAGGAAGGAAGCAGCTCAGCGAGGATGGAAAGCCCCAGGCCCAGCTTCCACCCTCCCTCCTCCTCCTCCTCCTCCCTCTCCCCCCCCCCACAGGCTGGGGGGGGGGTGGGGTTGAGGGGGTGGGGGGCGGGGCAGGCTGGGTGGGGCTCGGGGGGGTCGGGGGTCGGGGGCGGGGCAGGGGTGGGGCAGACCTGACGAGGGGGGACGGAGAAGGTGGGGGCAAGCTACTGACCCGTGGTACATCTCGGCCGCCGAGCGCTTCACCCCGGCCTTGCCCCCTGTTCACCTTGGGCTCGGCTGCCAGGTTGATGTCTACGGGGAGGGGAGGGGAAGAGGGAGAGGGAGAGGGGAGAGGGGAAAGGGGAGGGGGGGAAGGGGGGAGAGGGGAAAGGGAAGGGAAGGGGAGGGTAGAGAGGGGGAGGGGAGAAGAGAGAGGGAAGCAAACGGAGGTTAGGTGCGGGGCGGAGAGGGGAGGGAGGGAGGGGAAGAGGAGAGGGGAGGGAGGGAGGGGAAGAGGAGGAGAGGGGAGGGAGGGAGGGGGAAGGGGAGAAAGGAGGGAGGGGAAGGGGAGAAAGGAGGGAGGGGAAGGGGAGAAAGGAGGGAGGGGGAAGGGGAGAAAGGAGGGAGGGGAAGGGGAGAAAGGAGGGAGGGGGAAGGGAGAGAGGGGAAGGAAGAGGGAGAAGGGAGAGGGGAAGGGAGAAGAGGGGGAAGGGAAGAGGGGAAGGGAGAGAGGAGGAAGAAGAGAAAGGGAGGGGAAGGAGAAGGGAGGAAGGGGAAGCAGAAGAGAGGGAGGGGAAGAGGGAGAAAGGGAGGGGAAGGGAGAGAGGGGAAGGAGGGGAAGGGAGAGAGGGGAAGGAGGGGAAGGGAGAGAAGGGAAGGAGGGGAAGGGAGAGAGGGGAAGGAGGGGAAGGGAGAGAGGGGAAGGAGGGGGAAGGGAGAGAGAGGGGAAGGAGGGGAAGGGAGAGAGGGGAAGGAGGGGAAGGGAGAGAGGGGAAGGAGGGGAAGGGAGGGAGGGG
>NW_027142951.1:0-105869 GCF_026170545.1 Melanerpes formicivorus
CTCAGCCCAGCCCCAGCCCAGCCCCCCATCCCCAGTCCTGCCCCAGCCCTGCCCTCACCCCAGCCCCAGCCCCAGCCCCGGCCCCAGCCCTGCCCCAGCCCAAGTCCTGCCCCAGGCCCCGGCCCCCAACCCCAGCCCCAGCCCAGCCCAAGACTGGGTTCCAGCCCCAGCCCCGGCCCCAACCCAGCCCCAGCCCCGGCCCCAACCTTAGTCCCAGCCCTGCTCCCAGCCCCGGCCCCAGCCCTGGCTCCAGCCCTACCCCAGCCCTGCCCCAGCCTCGCGCCCAGCCCTGTCCCAGCCCCAGCCCAGACCCCAGCCCACCCTCAGCCCCGGCCCCAGCCCTGCCCCAGCCCCAGCCCTAGCCCAGCCCTGCTCTCAGCCCAGCCCCAGCCAGGCCCCAGCCCTGTCCGCAGCCCTAGCCCCAGCCCCACCCTCAGCACCAGCCCAGCCCCAGCCCCAGCCCTACCTCAGTCCCCGCCCCAGCCCAGTCCTGGTCCCAGCCCAGCCCCAGCCCTGCCCCAGCCCCAGCCCTACCCTAGCCCTGCAACAGCCCCAGCCCTGCCCCAGCCCTGCCCCAGCCCCAGCCCAGCCTCCAGCCCCTAGCCCAGCCCCAGCTCAGCCCCACCCAGCCCAGCTCCAGCCCTATCCCAGCCCAGCCCCAGCCCCTGCCCTACCCCAGCCCTGCCCCAGGCAACCAGGCCCAGTCCTGCCCTAGGCCCATCCCAGACCCCAGCCCAGTCCCACCCTCAGCCCCAGCCCAGCCCCAGCCCCAGCCCTGGACCCAGCCCCCGGACCCAGCCCCAACCCGGACCCAGCCCCGGCCCCAGCCCTGCCCCAGCCCTTCCCTCAGCCCTGCCCCAGCCCAGCCCCAGCCACAGCCCTGCCACAGCCCAGCCCCAACCACAGCCCAGCCCCAGCCCTGGACCCAGCCCAGCCCAGCCCCATCCCCATCCCTTCCCCCAGCACAGCCCCAGCCCCAGCCCAGCCCCAGCCCCGACCCCAGTCTGGCACAAGCCCTGTCCCAGCCCTTCACTGACCCCAGCCCCAGCCCAGCCCAAACCCCAGCCCCAGTTCTGCCCAAGCCCTGCCCCCATCCCTGCCCCTGCCCAGCCGCAGCCACAGCCCTCCCCCCAGCCCAGCCACGGCCTCAACCCAGCCCCAGCCCCAGCCCCGGCCCCCAACCTCAGTCCCAGCCTTGCCCCCAGCCCAGCCCACCCCCGTCCCCATCCCTGTGCCCAGCCCAGCCCCAGCCCCAGACCTGCCCCCAGCCCTGCCCCAGCCCTAGCCCAGCCTCCAGCCCCTAGCCCAGCCCCAGCTCATCCTCACCCAGCCCCAGCCCCAGCCCTGCCCCCAGCTCTAGCCCAGCCCCCAACCCAGCCCTAGGCCAGCCCTGCGCTCAGCCCAGCCCCAGCCCAGCCCCCATCCCCAGTCCTGCCCCAGCCCTGCCCTCACCCCAGCCCCATCCCCAGCCCCGGCCCCAGCCCTGCCCCAGCCCAAGTCCTGCCCCAGGCCCGGCCCCAACCCCAGCCCCAGCCCAGCCCAAGACTGGGTTCCAGCCCCAGCCCCGGCCCCAACCCAGCCCCAGCCCCCGGCCCCAACCTTAGTCCCAGCCCTGCTCCCAGCCCCGGCCCCCAGCCCTGGCTCCAGCCCTACCCCAGCCCTGCCCCAGCCTCGCGGCCAGCCCTGTCCCAGCCCCAGCCCAGACTCCAGCCCACCCTCAGCCCCGGCCCCAGCCCTGCCCCAGCCCCAGCCCTAGCCCAGCCCTGCTCTCAGCCCAGCCCCAGCCAGGCCCCAGCCCTGTCCGCAGCCCTAGACCCAGCCCCACCCTCAGCTCCAGCCCAGCCCCAGCCCCAGCCCTACCTCAGTCCCCGCCCCAGCCCAGTCCTGGTCCCAGCCCAGCCCCAGCCCTGCCCCAGCCCCAGCCCTACCCTAGCCCTGCAACAGCCCCAGCCCTGCCCCAGCCGCAGCCCAGCCCCAGCCCCTAGCCCAGCCCCAGCTCAGCCCCACCCAGCCACAGCCCCAGCCCTGGCCCCATCTCTGGCCCAGCCCCCAACCCAGCCTCAGCCCCATCCCTGCCCCCAGGCCTGGCCCCAGCCCTAGCCCTACCCCAGCCGTGCCCCAGCAACCGGGCCCAGCCCTGCCCTAGGCCCAGCCCAGACCCCAGCCCAGCCCCACCCTCGGCCCCAGCCCAGCCCCAGCCCCAGTCCAGACTCCAGCCCAAACCTGCCCCAGCCCCCAGCCCAGCCCCATATCAGCCCCACGCGAGCCCCAGCCCCAGCCACGGCTCCATCCCCCAGTCCAGCTCCAGCCCTGTCCCAGCCCAGCCCCAGCCCGGACCCAGCCCCAACCCGGACCCAGCCCCGGCCCCAGCCCAGCCCCAGCCCCACCCTCGGCCGCAGCCTAGCCCCGGCCCCTGCCCTGGACCCAGCCCCAGCCCCATCCTCAGCCCTGCCCCAGCCCTTCCCTCAGCCCTGCCCCAGCCCAGCCCCAGCCACAGCCCAGCCCCAGCCCTGGACCCAGCCCCAGCCCCAGCCCCACCCCCGGCCCCAGCCCCGGCCCCAGCCCAGCCCCATCTCCACCCTCGGCCCCCAGCCCAGACCCCAGCCCTAGCCCTGGACCCAGACCCAGCCCTAGCCCCAGCCCTGCCCAAGACTTGGTTCCAGCCCCAGTCCCAGCCCTTCCCCCAGCCCTGCTCTAGCCCAAGGCCCAGCCTCTAGCCTAGTCCTGCCCCAGGCCCGTCCCAAACCCAGCCCCCGCCCCGGCCCCAGCCCTGCACCGAACCCAGCCCCAGCCCAGCTCCACCCTGCCCAGCATTGCCCCAGCACCAGACCTGCCCCAGCCCAGCCCCACTCTCAGCCCCAGCCCAGCCCCCAGCCCCAGCCGTGCCCCAGGCCAGCCCTGCCCTCAGCCCAGCCCCAGCCCAGCCCCAGGCCCAGTCCTGCCCCAGCCCAGCCCCCATCCCCAATCCTGCCCCAGCCCTGCACTCACCCCAACCCCAGCCCCAGCCCAGCCCAAGACTGGGTTCCAGCCCCAGCCCCGGCCCCAACCCAGCCCCAGCCCCCGGCCCCAACCTTAGTCCCAGCCCTGCTCCCAGCCCCGGCCCCAGCCCTGGCTCCAGCCCTACCCCAGCCCTGCCCCAGCCTCGCACCCAGCCCTGTCCCAGCCCCAGCCCAGACCCCTGCCCACCCTCAGCCCCCGGCCCCAGCCCTGCCCCAGCCCCAGCCCTAGCCCAGCCCTGCTCTCAGCCCAGCCCCAGCCAGGCCCCAGCCCTGTCCGCAGCCCTAGCCCCAGCCCCACCCTCATCCCCAGGCCCAGCCCAGCCCCCAGCCCAGCCCCCACCCTCAGCTCCAGCCCAGCCCCAGCCCCAGCCCTGCCCCAGCCCTTCCCTCAGCCCTGCCACAGCCCAGCCCCAGCCACAGCCCAGCCCCAGCCCTGGACCCAGCCCCAGCGTCAGCCCCACCCCCGGCCCCAGCCCCGGCCCCAGCCCAGCCCCATCTCCACCCTCGGCCCCAGCCCAGACCCCAGCCCTAGCCCTGGACCCAGACCCAGCCCTAGCCCCAGCCCTGCCCAAGACTTGGTTCCAGCCCCAGTCCCAGCCCTTCCCCCAGCCCTGCCCTAGCCCAAGGCCCAGCCTCTAGCCTAGTCCTGCCCCAGGCCCGTCCCAAACCCAGCCCCCGCCCCGGCCCCAGCCCTGCACCGAACCCAGCCCCAGCCCAGCTCCACCCTGCCCCAGCATTGCCCCAGCACCAGACCTGCCCCAGCCCAGCCCCACTCTCAGCCCCAGCCCAGCCCCAGCCCCAACCCTGCCCCCATCCCAGCCCCAGCCCCAGCCCAGCCCCAGCCCGGCCCCAGCCCGAGCCCCAGCCCCGGCCCCAGCACAGCGCTAGCCCAGTCCTGCCCCCAGCCCTGCCCCAGCCCAAACCCCAGCCACAGCCCAGACCCAGCCCTGCCCCAGCCCCAACCCAGCCCAGTCCTGGTCCCAGCCCAGCCCCAGCCCTGCCCCAGACCCAGACCCAGATCCAGACCCAGTCCCAGACCCATCCCTGCCCCCAGCCCAGCCCAGACCCATCCCCATCCCTTCCCCCAGCACAGCCCCAGCCCCAGCCCAGCACCAGCCCCAGCCCTGCCCCAGCCCTGCCCCAGCCCTAGCCCAGCCTCCAGCCCCTAGCCCAGCCCCCAGCTCATCCTCACCCATCCCCAGCCCCAGCCCTGCCCTCAGCTCTAGCCCAGCCCCCAACCCAGCCCTAGGCCAGCCCTGCATCAGCCCAGCCACAGCCCAGCCCCAGGCCCAGTCCTGCCCCAGCCCAGCCCCCATCCCCAGTCCTGCCCCAGCCCTGCCCTCACCCCAGCCCCAGCCCCAGCCCCGGCCCCAGCCCAGCCCCATCCCCATCCCTTCCCCCAGCACAGCCCCAGCCCCCAGCCCAGCCCCAGCCCCGACCCCAGTCTGGCGCAAGCCCTGTCCCAGCCCTGCACTGACCCCAGCCCCAGCCCAGCCCAAACCCCAGCCCCAGTTCTGCCCAAGCCCTGCCCCCATCCCTGCCCCTGCCCAGCCCCAGCCACAGCCCTGCCCCCAGCCCAGCCATGGCCCCAACCCAGCCCCAGCCCCCAGCCCCGGCCCCAACCTCAGTCCCAGCCTTGCCCCCAGCCCAGCCCACCCCCGTCCCCATCCCTGCGCCCAGCCCAGCCCCAGCCCCAGACCTGCCCCAGCCCTGCCCCAGCCCTGCCCCAGCCCTAGCCCAGCCTCCAGCCCTAGCCCAGCCCCAGCTCATCCTCACCCAGCCCCAGCCCCAGCCCTGGCCCCCAGCTCTAGCCCAGCCCCCCAACCCAGCCCTAGGCCAGCCCTGCCCTCAGCCCAGCCCCAGCCCAGCCCCAGGCCCAGTCCTGCCCCAGCCCAGCCCTCATCCCCAGTCCTGCCCCAGCCCTGCCCTCACCCCCAGCCCCAGCCCCAGCCCCGGCCCCAGCCCTGCCCCAGCCCAAGTCCTGCCCCAGGCCCGGCCCCCAACCCCAGCCCCAGCCCAGCCCAAGACTGGGTTCCAGCCCCAGCCCCCGGCCCCAACCCAGCCCCAGCCCCCGGCCCCAACCTTAGTCCCAGCCCTGCTCCCAGCCCCGGCCCCAGCCCTGGCTCCAGCCCTACCCCAGCCCTGCCCCAGCCTCGCGCCCAGCCCTGTCCCAGCCCCAGCCCAGACCCCTGCCCACCCTCAGCCCCGGCCCCAGCCCTGCCCCAGCCCCAGCCCTAGCCCAGCCCTGCTCTCAGCCCAGCCCCAGCCAGGCCCCAGCCCTGTCCGCAGCCCTAGCCCCAGCCCCACCCTCATCTCCAGGCCCAGCCCAGCCCCCAGGCCAGCCCCACCCTCAGCTCCAGCCCAGCCCAGCCCCAGCCCTGCCCCAGTCCCAACCCAGCCCAGTCCTGGTCCCAGCCCAGCCCCAGCCCTGCCCCAGACCCAGTCCCAGATCCAGACCCAGTCCCAGACCCATCCCTGCCCCCAGCCCAGCCCAGACCCATCCCCATCCCTTCCCCCAGCACAGCCCCAGCCCCAGCCCAGCACCAGCCCTGCTCCTAGCCTCGGGCCCAGACCCGGCCCCAACCCTACCCCAGTCCTGCCCCAGCCTCGTGCCCAGCCCTGTCCCAGGCCCAGCCCTAGCCTGTCCCTGCCCTCAGCCCAGTCCCAGCCCAGCCCCAGCCCCAGCCCTAGCCTGGCCCCAGCCCTGCCCCAGCCCAGCCCCCAGCCACAGCCCAGCCCCAGCCCTGGACCCAGCCCAGCCCAGCCCCATCCCCATCCCTTCCCCCAGCACAGCCCCAGTCCCAGCCCAGCCCCGACCCCAGTCTGGCGCAAGCCCTGTCCCAGCCCTGCACTGACCCCAGCCCCAGCCCAGCCCAAACCCCAGCCCCAGTTCTGCCCAAGCCCTGCCCCCATCCCTGCCCCTTCCCAGCCCCAGCCACAGCCCTGCCCCCAGCCCAGCCCAAGACTGGGTTCCAGCCCTAGCCCCAGCCCCGGCCCCAACCTTAGTCCCAGCCCTGCTCCCAGCCCCGGCCCCAGCCCTGGCTCCAGCCCTACCCCAGCCCTGCCCCAGCCTCGCGCCCAGCCCTGTCCCAGCCCCAGCCCAGACCCCTGCCCACCCTCAGCCCCGGCCCCAGCCTTGCCCCAGCCCCAGCCCTAGCCCAGCCCTGCCCTCACCCCAGCCCCAACCCAAGCCCCACCTCTGTCCCCAGCCACAGCCACAGCCCAGCCCCAGCCGTGGACCCAGTCCCAGCCACACCCCTGTCCCAGTACCAGCCCGAACCCCAGCCCTAGTCCCAGCACTGCCCCTGCCCTGCCCCAGCCCAGTCCCAGTCCCAGCCCAGCCCCAGCCCTGCCCTAGGCCCAGCCCTAGCCCAGATCTGCCCTCAGCCCAGCCCTACCCAGCCCTGCCCTCAGCCCAGCCCCAGCCCGGCCCCAGCCCCAGCCCCACTCCTGCCCCAACCCAGCCCCCATCCCCAGCCCAGCCCCAGCCCTGCCCCCAGCCCAGCCCCACCCCATGGCCCAGCCTCCAGCCTAGCCCTGCCCCAGCCCCGGCCCCAACCCAGCCCCAGCCCCAGCCCCAAACTCAGTCCCTGCCCTTCTCCCAGCCCCGGCCCTAGCCCCAGCCCCAGCCCTACCCCAGCCCTGCCCCAGCCTTGGGCCCAGCCCTGGACCCAGCCCCAGCCCCAGCCCAGCTCCAGCCCAACCCTGCTCCAACCCAACCCCAGCCCTACCCAAGCCCCAGCTCTGTCCCCAGCCCCAGCCACAGCCCAGACCCAGCCCTGGACCCAGTCCCAGCCCCAGCCCTGTCCCAGTCCCCGACCCAGCCCCAGCCCCAGCCCTGCCCAAGACCCAGCCCCAGCCTTGGCTCCAGCCCTGCCCCAGCCCAGCCCCAGTTACAGCTCAGCCCCAGTCCTGGACCCAGCCCCAGCCCCAGTCCAGCCCCAGCCCCAGCCCAGCCCAGCCCAGCCCCTGCCACAGCCCAGCCCCAGCCCCAGGCTAGCCCCAGCTCTGCCCCACCCCCGGCCCCATCCCCGGCCCCAATCCAGCCCCAGCCCTACCCCTGCCCCAGCCCCGGCCCCAGCCCTGTCTCCAGCCCAGCCCCAGCCCTGCCCCAGTCCCAGCCCCAGCCCCGGCCCCAGCTCAGCGCTAGCCCAGCCCTGCCCCAGGCCCAGCCCAGCCCCAGCCCTGCCCCGGCCCCAGCCCCAGTCCTGTCCCATCCCAGCCCCAGTCCTTCCCCATCCCAGCCCCCATCCCCAGCCCTGCCCCAGCCCTGTCCCCTGCCCCAGCCCTGTCCCCTGCCCAGCCCAGCCCAGCCCATCCCTGCCCCAGCCCCGGTTTCAGACCCACCCTCGGCACCAGCCCAGCCCCCATCCCCAGCCCTGCCCCAGCCCTGTCCCTCAGTCCAGCCCCAGCCCCAGCCTGGCCCCAGCCCCAGCCCCAGCCTCGGCACCAGCCCAGCGCTAGCCCAGACCTGCCCCCAGCCCATACCCAGCCCTGTCCCAGGCCCAGCCCTAGCCCAGACCTGCCCTCAGCCCAGCCCCAGCCTGGCCCCAGCCCCAGTCCTGCCCCAGCCCAGCCCCCATCCCCAGCCCTGCCCCAGCCCTGCCCTCACCCCAGCCCCAGCCCCAGCCCCAGCCCGGCCCCAGCCCTGCTCCCAGCCCAGCCCCACCCCATGGCCCAGCCTCCAGCCTAGCCCTGCCCCAGCCCCGGCCCCAACCCAGCCCCATCCCCGGCCCCAACCTCAGCCCCTGACCTAGACCCGGCCCCAGCCCTACCCCAGCCCTGCCCCAGCCTCAGGCCCAGCCCTGGACCCAGCCCCAGCCCCAGCCCCAGCCCAGTTCCAGCCCAGCCCTGCTCCAACCCTGCCCCAGCCCTGCCCCAACCACAGCCCAGCCCCAGCCCAGCCCCAGCCCTGGACCCAGCCCCAGCCTCCAGCCCCGGCCCCAGCCCTGTCCCCATCCCAAGTCCTGCCCCAGCCCTGCCCTCACCCCAGCCCCAACCCAAGCCCCACCTCTATCCCCAGCCCCAGCCCCAGCCCAGCCCCAGCCCTGGACCCAGTCCCAGTCCCAGCCCCAGCCCTGTCCCAGTCCCCCACCTCACCCACAGCCCTAGTCCCAGCCCTACCCCAGACCTACCCCAGCCCAGTCCCAGTCCCAGCCCAGCCCTAGCCCTGCCCCAGCCCTGGACCCAGTCCCAGCCCCAGCCCTGTTTCAGTCCCCACCCCAGACCCATCCCTGTCCCTAGCCCTGCCCCAGCCCTGCCCCCAACGCAGCCCCAGCCCTGCCCCCAACGCAGCCCCAGCCCTGCCCCCAACGCAGCCCCAGCCCTGCCCTAGCCCCATCACTTCCCATCCACCAGCAGCAGCCCCAGCCCTGCCCCAGCCCCGTCCCTGACCCCAGCCCAGCCCCAGCCCCAGCCTAGCCCCAGCCCTGCCCCACCCCCGGCCCCATCCCTGGCCCTAGCCCAGCCCTAGCCCGGCCCTGCCCTCAGCCCAGACCACAGCCCTAGTCCCAGCCCTGCCCCTGCACTACCCCAGGACAGATCCCAGCCCAGCCCCAACCTTGGCCCCAGCCCAGCCCCAGTTCCAGATCTGCCCCAGGCCTGCACCAGCCCCGGCCCTGGCGCCGGCCCTGGCCCCAGCCTCGGCCCCAGCCCCAGCCCCAGGCTTGGCTCCAGCCCTGCCCCAGCCCCAGCCCCAGGCACGGCTCCAGCCCAGCCCCAGCCCCCAGCCCCAGCCCTGCCCCAGCCCTACCCCAGCCCTACCCCAGCCCAGCCCCAGCCCTGCCCCAGCCCAGGCCCCAGGCCCAGCCCCTGCCCCATCCCTGCCCCCAGCCCAGCCCCAGCCCCAGCCTAGCCCCAGCCCTGACCCAGCCCCAGCCCCAGCCCCATCCCTGCCCCCAGCCCAGCCCCAGTCCCAGCCCTGCCCCAGACCCAGCCCCAGCCTCGGCCCTGCCCCAGCCCAGCCCCAGTGACAGCCCAGCCCCAGCCCTGGACCCAGCCCCAGCCCCAGCCCCAGCCCAGCCCCAGCCCCAGCCCTGCCCAAGACTTGGTTCCAGCCCCGGCCCCAGGCTTGGCTCCAGCCCAGCCCCAGCCCCAGCCCCAGCCCTGCTCCCAGCCCCAGCCCCAGCCCTGCCCAAGACTTGGTTCCAGCCCCGGCCCCCAGCCCCAGCCCCAGCCCTGAACCCAACCCCAGCCCTGCCCGAGCCCCAGTCCTGCCCCAGCCCAGCCCCAATCCCAAGCCCTGCCCCAGCCCTGCCCTCACCCCAGCCCCAACCCAAGCCCGTGCTCTGTCCCCAGCCCCAGCCCTGCCCCAGGCCCAGCCCCAGCCCTAGCCCTGCCCAAGACTTGGTTCCAGCCCCAGCCCCAACCCGGCCCCAGCCCAAGGCCCAGCCTCAAGTCTAGTCCTACCCCCAGCCCCGGCCCCAATCCAGCCCCAGCCCTACCCCTGCCCCAGCCCCCGGCCCCAGCCCTGTCTCCAGCCCAGCCCCAGCCCTGCCCCAGTCCCCAGCCCCAGCCCCGGCCCCAGCTCAGCGCTAGCCCAGCCCTGCCCCAGGCCCAGCCCAGCCCCAGCCCTGCCCCGGCCCCAGCCCCAGTCCTGTCCCATCCCAGCCCCAGTCCTTCCCCATCCCAGCCCCCATCCCCAGCCCTGCCCCAGCCCTGTCCCCTGCCCCAGCCCTGTCCCCTGCCCAGCCCAGCCCAGCCCAGCCCTGCCCCAGCCCCGGTTTCAGACCCACCCTCGGCACCAGCCCAGCCCCCATCCCCAGCCCTGCCCCAGCCCTGTCCCTCAGTCCAGCCCCAGCCCCAGCCTGGCCCCAGCCCCAGCCCCAGCCTCGGCACCCAGCCCAGCGCTAGCCCAGACCTGCCCCCAGCCCATACCCAGCCCTGTCCCAGGCCCAGCCCTAGCCCAGACCTGCCCTCAGCCCAGCCCCAGCCTGGCCCCAGCCCCAGTCCTGCCCCAGCCCAGCCCCCATCCCCAGCCCTGCCCCAGCCCTGCCCTCACCCCAGCCCCAGCCCCAGCCCCAGCCCGGCCCCAGCCCTGCTCCCAGCCCAGCCCCACCCCATGGCCCAGCCTCCAGCCTAGCCCTGCCCCAGCCCCGGCCCCAACCCAGCCCCATCCCCGGCCCCAACCTCAGCCCCTGACCTAGACCCGGCCCCAGCCCTACCCCAGCCCTGCCCCAGCCTCAGGCCCAGCCCTGGACCCAGCCCCAGCCCCAGCCCCAGCCCAGTTCCAGCCCAGCCCTGCTCCAACCCTGCCCCAGCCCTGCCCCAACCACAGCCCAGCCCCAGCCCAGCCCCAGCCCTGGACCCAGCCCCAGCCTCCAGCCCCGGCCCCAGCCCTGTCCCCATCCCAAGTCCTGCCCCCAGCCCTGCCCTCACCCCAGCCCCAACCCAAGCCCCACCTCTATCCCCAGCCCCAGCCCCAGCCCAGCCCCAGCCCTGGACCCAGTCCCAGTCCCAGCCCCAGCCCTGTCCCAGTCCCCACCTCACCCACAGCCCTAGTCCCAGCCCTACCCCAGACCTACCCCAGCCCAGTCCCAGTCCCAGCCCAGCCCTAGCCCTGCCCCAGCCCTGGACCCAGTCCCAGCCCCAGCCCTGTTTCAGTCCCCACCCCAGACCCATCCCTGTCCCTAGCCCTGCCCCAGCCCTGCCCCCAACGCAGCCCCAGCCCTGCCCCCAACGCAGCCCCAGCCCTGCCCCCAACGCAGCCCCAGCCCTGCCCTAGCCCCATCACTTCCCATCCACCAGCAGCAGCCCCAGCCCTGCCCCAGCCCCGTCCCTGACCCCAGCCCAGCCCCAGCCCCAGCCTAGCCCCAGCCCTGCCCCACCCCCGGCCCCATCCCTGGCCCTAGCCCAGCCCTAGCCCGGCCCTGCCCTCAGCCCAGACCACAGCCCTAGTCCCAGCCCTGCCCCTGCACTACCCCAGGACAGATCCCAGCCCAGCCCCAACCTTGGCCCCAGCCCAGCCCCAGTTCCAGATCTGCCCCAGGCCTGCACCAGCCCCGGCCCTGGCGCCGGCCCTGGCCCCAGCCTCGGCCCCAGCCCCAGCCCCAGGCTCGGCTCCAGCCCTGCCCCAGCCCCAGCCCCAGGCACGGCTCCAGCCCAGCCCCAGCCCCAGCCCCAGCCCTGCCCCAGCCCTACCCCAGCCCTACCCCAGCCCAGCCCCAGCCCTGCCCCAGCCCAGGCCCCAGGCCCAGCCCCTGCCCCATCCCTGCCCCCAGCCCAGCCCCAGCCCCAGCCTAGCCCCAGCCCTGACCCAGCCCCAGCCCCAGCCCCATCCCTGCCCCCAGCCCAGCCCCAGTCCCAGCCCTGCCCCAGACCCAGCCCCAGCCTCGGCCCTGCCCCAGCCCAGCCCCAGTGACAGCCCAGCCCCAGCCCTGGACCCAGCCCCAGCCCCAGCCCCAGACCAGCCCCAGCCCCAGCCCTGCCCAAGACTTGGTTCCAGCCCCGGCCCCAGGCTTGGCTCCAGCCCAGCCCCAGCCCCAGCCCCAGCCCTGCTCCCAGCCCCAGCCCCAGCCCTGCCCAAGACTTGGTTCCAGCCCCGGCCCCAGCCCCAGCCCCAGCCCTGAACCCAACCCCAGCCCTGCCCGAGCCCCAGTCCTGCCCCAGCCCAGCCCCAATCCCAAGCCCTGCCCCAGCCCTGCCCTCACCCCAGCCCCAACCCAAGCCCGTGCTCTGTCCCCAGCCCCAGCCCTGCCCCAGGCCCAGCCCCAGCCCTAGCCCTGCCCAAGACTTGGTTCCAGCCCCAGCCCCAACCCGGCCCCAGCCCAAGGCCCAGCCTCAAGTCTAGTCCTACCCCAGCCCCGGCCCCCAATCCAGCCCCAGCCCTACCCCTGCCCCAGCCCCGGCCCCAGCCCTGTCTCCAGCACCGCCCCAGCCCTGCCCCAGTCCCAGCCCCAGCCCCGGCCCCAGCTCAGCGCTAGCCCAGCCCTGCCCCAGGCCCAGCCCCAGCCCCAGCCCTGCCCAAGACTTGGTTCCAGCCCCAGCCCCAGCCCTGTCCCCAGACCCGGCCCCTGCCCTAGCCCCAGTCCTGCCCCATTCCAGCCCCCATCCCCAGCCCTGCCCCAGCCCTGCCCTCAGCCCAGCCTCAGCCCCAGCCCGGCCCCAGCCCCGGCCCCAGCACTGCCCCAACCCAGCCCCAGCCCAAAGCCCAGCCTCAAGTCTAGTCCTACCCCAGCCCCGGCCCCAATCCAGCCCCAGCCCTACCCCTGCCCCAGCCCCGGCCCCAGCCCTGTCCCCAGCCCAGACCCAGCCCTGCCCCAGCCACAGCCCCAGCATCGGCCCCAGCCCAGCCCTAGCCCAGCCATGCCCCAGCCCCAGCCCTAGCCCAGACCTGCCCTCAGCCCAGCCCCAGCCTGGCCCCAGCCCCAGTCCTGCCCCAGCCCAGCCCCCCATCCCCCAGCCCCTGCCCCAGCCCTGCCCTCACCCCAGCCCCAGCCCCCAGCCCCAGCCCGGCCCCAGCCCTGCTCCCAGCCCAGCCCCACCCCATGGCCCAGCCTCCAGCCTAGCCCTGCCCCAGCCCCGGCCCCAACCCAGCCCCATCCCCGGCCCCAACCTCAGCCCCTGACCTAGACCCGGCCCCAGCCCTACCCCAGCCCTGCCCAGCCTCAGGCCCAGCCCTGGACCCAGCCCCAGCCCCAGCCCCAGCCCAGTTCCAGCCCAGCCCTGCTCCAACCCTGCCCCAGCCCTGCCCCAACCACAGCCCAGCCCCAGCCCAGCCCCAGCCCTGGACCCAGCCCCAGCCTCCAGCCCCGGCCCCAGCCCTGTCCCCATCCCAAGTCCTGCCCCAGCCCTGCCCTCACCCCAGCCCCAACCCAAGCCCCACCTCTATCCCCAGCCCCAGCCCCAGCCCAGCCCCAGCCCTGGACCCAGTCCCAGTCCCAGCCCCAGCCCTGTCCCAGTCCCCACCCTCACCCACAGCCCTAGTCCCAGCCCTACCCCAGACCTACCCCAGCCCAGTCCCAGTCCCAGCCCAGCCCTAGCTCTGCCCCAGCCCTGGACCCAGTCCCAGCCCCAGCCCTGTTTCAGTCCCCACCCCAGACCCATCCCTGTCCCTAGCCCTGCCCCAGCCCTGCCCCCAACGCAGCCCCAGCCCTGCCCCCAACGCAGCCCCAGCCCTGCCCTAGCCCCATCACTTCCCATCCACCAGCAGCAGCCCCAGCCCTGCCCCAGCCCCGTCCCTGACCCCAGCCCAGCCCCAGCCCCAGCCTAGCCCCAGCCCTGCCCCCACCCCCGGCCCCATCCCTGGCCCTAGCCCAGCCCTAGCCCGGCCCTGCCCTCAGCCCAGACCACAGCCCTAGTCCCAGCCCTGCCCCTGCACTACCCCAGGACAGATCCCAGCCCAGCCCCAACCTTGGCCCCAGCCCAGCCCCAGTTCCAGATCTGCCCCCAGGCCTGCACCAGCCCCGGCCCTGGCGCCGGCCCTGGCCCCAGCCTCGGCCCCAGCCCCAGCCCCAGGCTCGGCTCCAGCCCTGCCCCAGCCCCAGCCCCAGCCCTGCCCCAGCCCTACCCCAGCCCAGCCCCAGCCCAGGCCCCAGGCCCAGCCCCTGCCCCATCCCTGCCCCCAGCCCAGCCCCAGCCCCAGCCCTGCCCCAGCCCCGTCCCTGCCCCCAGCCCAGCCCCAGTCCCAGCCCTGCCCCAGCCCCGTCCCTGACCCCAGCCCAGCCCCAGCCCCAGCCTAGCCCCAGCCCTGCCCCACCCCCGGCCCCATCCCTGGCCCTAGCCCAGCCCTAGCCCAGCCCTGCCCTCAGCACAGACCACAGCCCTAGTCCCAGCCCTGCCCCCTGCACTACCCCAGGACAGATCCCAGCCCAGCCCCAACCTTGGCCCCAGCCCAGCCCCAGTTCCAGATCTGCCCCAGGCCTGCACCAGCCCCGGCCCTGGCTCCGGCCCTGGCCCCAGCCTCGGCCCCAGCCCCAGCCCCAGGCTCGGCACCAGCCCTGCCCCAGCCCCAGCCCCAGGCACGGCTCCAGCCCAGCCCCAGCCCCAGCCCCAGCCCTGCCCCAGCCCTACCCCAGCCCTACCCCAGCCCCAGCCCCAGCCCTGCCCCAGCCCTACCCCATCCCTGCCCCCAGCCCAGCCCCAGCCTAGCCCCAGCCCTGACCCAGCCCCAGCCCCAACCCCATCCCTGCCCCCAGCCCAGCCCCAGTCCCAGCCCCTGCCCCCAGTCCAGCCCCAGCCTAGCCCCAGCCCTGACCCAGCCCCAGCCCCAGCCCCATCCCTGCCCCCAGCCCAGCCCCAGTCCCAGCCCTGCCCCAGACCCAGCCCCAGCCTCGGCCCTGCCCCAGCCCAGCCCCAGTGACAGCCCAGCCCCAGCCCTGGGACCCAGCCCCAGCCCCAGCCCCAGCCCTGCCCCAGCCCAGACCCTGCCACAGCCCAGCCCCAGCCGCGGACCCAGCCCCAGTGCCAGCCCCACCCCTTGCCTCTGCCCTGGCCCCAGCAAAGCCCCAGCCCCAGCCTAGCCCCAGCCCTGGACCCAGCCCCAGCCCCAGCCCCGGCCCCAGGCTTGGCTCCAGCCAGCCCCAGCCCCAGCCCCAGCCCAGCCCCAGCCCTGCTCCCAGCCCCAGCCCCAGCCCTGCCCAAGACTTGGTTCCAGCCCCGGCCCCAGCCCCAGCCCCAGCCCTGAACCCAACCCCAGCCCTGCCCGAGCCCCCAGTCCTGCCCCAGCCCAGCCCCAATCCCAAGCCCTGCCCCAGCCCTGCCCTCACCCCAGCCCCAACCCAAGCCCGTGCTCTGTCCCAGCCCCAGCCCGGCCCCAGCCCCAGCCCCAGCCCCAGCCCTGCCCAAGACTTGGTTCCAGCCCCGGCCCCAGCCCTGCCCCAGTCCTGGCCCCAGTCCTGTCCCCAGCCCCAGCCACAGCCCTGCCCCAGCCCTGTCCCAGTCCTCGCCCCAGCCCCGTCCCAGTCCTCGCCCCAGCCCAGCCCCAGCCCAGCCCTTCCCCTGCCCCCAACCCAGCCCCAATCCCCAGCCCTGCCCCAGCCCTGTCCTCACCCAAGCCCCAACCCCAGCCCCAGCCGTGTCCCCAGCCCCAGCCCCAGCCCTGGACCCAGTCCCAGCCCCAGCCCTGTCCCAGTCCCCACCCCAGCCCCTGCCCCAGCCCAGCTCCAGCCCCGGCCCCAACCCTGCCCCAGCCCCAGCCCAAGCCCTGCCCAAGACTTGGTTCAAGCCCCCGGCGCCAGCTCAGCCCCCAGCCCAGCCTCCAGCCCCTGCCCCAGCCCCGGCCCCAGCCCTGTCCCCAACCCCAGCCCTGCCCCAGGCCCAGCCCCAGCCCCAGCCCTGCCCAAGACTTGGTTCCAGCCCCAGCCCCAACCCGGCCCCAGCCCAAGGCCCACCCGGCCCCAGCCCAAGGCCCAGCCTCAAGTCTAGTCCTACCCCAGCCCCGGCCCCAATCCAGCCCCAGCCCTACCCCTGCCCCAGCCCCGGCCCCAGCCCTGTCCCCAGCCCAGCCCCAGCCCTGCCCCAGTCCCAGCCACAGCCCTGGCCCCAGCCACAGCCCAGCCCCCGCCCCAGCCCTGTCCCCAGCCCCAGCCCCAGTCCCAGCCCCAGCCCTAGCATCGGCCCCAGCCCTGCCCCAACCCAGTCCCAGCCCAGCCCCAGCCCCAGCCCTAGCCCGGCCCCAGCCCTGCCCCAGCCCAGCCCCAGCCACAGCCCAGCCCCAGCCCTGGACCCAGCCCAGCCCAGCCCCATCCCCATCCCTCCCCCCAGCACAGCCCCAGCCCTAGCCCAGCCCCAGCCCTGACCCCAGTCTGGCGCAAGCCCTGTCCCAGCCCTGCACTGACCCCAGCCCCAGCCCAGCCCAAACCCCAGCCCCAGTTCTGCCCAAGCCCTGCCCCCATCCCTGCCCCTGCCCAGCCCCAGCCACAGCCCTGCCCCCAGCCCAGCCACGGCCCCAACCCAGCCCCAGCCCCAGCCCCGGCCCCAACCTCAGTCCCAGCCTTGCCCCCAGCCCAGCCCACCCCCGTCCCCATCCCTATGCCCAGCCCAGCCCCAGCCCCAGCCCTGCCCCAGCCCTGCCCCAGCCCTAGCCCAGCCTCTAGACCCTAGCCCAGCCCCAGCTCATCCTCACCCAGCCCCAGCCCCAGCCCTGCCCCCAGCCCCAGCCCAGCCCCCATCCCCAGTCCTGCCCCAGCCGTGCCCTCACTCCAGCCCCAGCCCCCAGCCCCGGCCCCAGCCCTGCCCCAGCCCAAGTCCTGCCCCAGGCCCGGCCTCAACCCCAGCCCCAGCCCCAGCCCAAGACTGGGTTCCAGCCCCAGCCCCGGCCCCAACCCAGCCCCAGCCCCGGCCCCAGCCCAGCCCCAGCCCCAGTCCCAGACTCCAGCCCAAACCTGCCCCAGCCCCCAGCCCAGCCCCATATCAGCCCCACGCGAGCCCCAGCCCCAGCCACGGCTCCATCCCCCAGCCCAGCTCCAGCCCTGTCCCAGCCCAGCCCCAGCAACCAGGCCCAGTCCTGCCCTAGGCCCAGCCCAGACCCCAGCCCAGTCCCACCCTCAGCCCCAGCCCAGCCCCAGCCCCAGCCTGGACCCAGCCCTGGACCCAGCCCCAACCCGGACCCAGCCCCGGCCCCAGCCCAGCCCCAGACTCACCCTCGGCCCCAGCCCAGCCCCAGCCCCTGCCCTGGACCCAGCCCCAGCCCCATCCCCCAGCCCTGCCCCAGCCCTTCCCTCAGCCCTGCCCCAGCCCAAGCCCCAGCCACAGCCCAGCCCCAGCCCTGGACCCAGCCCCAGCCCCAGCCCCACCCCCGGCCCCAGCCCTGGCCCCAGCCCAGCCCCATCTCCACGCTCGGCCCCAGCCCAGACCCCAGCCCTAGCCCTGGACCCAGCCCCAGCCCTAGCCCCAGCCCTGCCCAAGACTTGGTTCCAGCCCCAGTCCCAGCCCTTCCCCCAGCCCTGCTCTAGCCCAAGGCCCAGCCTCTAGCCTAGTCCTGCCCCCAGGCCCGTCCCAAACCCAGCCCCCGCCCCGGCCCCAGCCCTGCACCGAACCCAGCCCCAGCCCAGCTCCACCCTGCCCCAGCATTGCCCCAGCACCAGACCTGCCCCAGCCCAGCCCCACTCTCAGCCCCAGCCCAGCCCCAGCCCCAGCCGTGCCCCAGGCCAGCCCCAGCCAAAGCCCAGCCACAGCCCTGGACCCAGCCCCAGCCCCGGATGCAGCCCCAGCCCCAGCCCAAGCCCCAGCCCCATCCCTGCCCCCATCCCAGCCCCAGCCCCAGCCCAGCCCCAGCCCGGCCCCAGCCCGAGCCCCAGCCCCGGCCCCAGCACAGCGCTAGCCCAGTCCTGCCCCCAGCCCTGCCCCAGCCCAAACCCCAGCCACAGCCCAGACCCAGCCCTGCCCCAGCCCCAACCCAGCCCAGTCCTGGTCCCAGCCCAGCCCCAGCCCTGCCCCAGACCCAGACCCAGATCCAGACCCAGTCCCAGACCCATCCCTGCCCCCAGCCCAGCCCAGACCCATCCCCATCCCTTCCCCCAGCACAGCCCCAGCCCTAGCCCAGCCTCCAGCCCCTAGCCCAGCCCCAGCTCATCCTCACCCAGCCCCAGCCCCAGCCCTGCCCTCAGCTCTAGCCCAGCCCCCAACCCAGCCCTAGGCCAGCCCTGCCATCAGCCCAGCCCCAGCCCAGCCCCAGGCCCAGTCCTGCCCCCAGCCCAGCCCCCATCCCCAGTCCTGCCCCAGCCCTGCCCTCACCCCAGCCCCAGCCCCAGCCCCGGCCCCAGCCCAGCCCCATCCCCATCCCTTCCCCCAGCACAGCCCCAGCCCCAGACCAGCCCCAGCCCCGACCCCAGTCTGGCGCAAGCCCTGTCCCAGCCCTGCACTGACCCCAGCCCCAGCCCAGCCCAAACCCCAGCCCCCAGTTCTGCCCAAGCCCTGCCCCCATCCCTGCCCCTGCCCCAGCCCCAGCCACAGCCCTGCCCCCAGCCCAGCCATGGCCCCAACCCAGCCCCAGCCCCAGCCCCGGCCCCAACCTCTGTCCCAGCCTTGCCCCCAGCCCAGCCCACCCCCGTCCCCATCCCTGCGCCCAGCCCCAGCCCCAGCCCCAGCCCTGCCCCAGCCCTGCCCCAGCCCTAGCCCAGCCTCCAGCCCCTAGCCCAGCCCCAGCTCATCCTCACCCAGCCCCAGCCCCAGCCCTGCCCCCAGCTCTAGCCCAGCCCCCAACCCAGCCCTAGGCCAGCCCTGCCCTCAGCCCAGCCCCCAGCCCAGCCCCAGGCCCAGTCCTGCCCCAGCCCAGCCCCCATCCCCAGTCCTGCCCCAGCCCTGCCCTCACCCCAGCCCCAGCCCCAGCCCCCGGCCCCAGCCCTGCCCCAGCCCAAGTCCTGCCCCAGGCCCGGCCCCAACCCCAGCCCCAGCCCAGCCCAAGACTGGGTTCCAGCCCCAGCCCCGGCCCCAACCCAGCCCCAGCCCCGGCCCCAGCCTTAGTCCCAGCCCTGCTCCCAGCCCTGCCCCAGCCCTGGCTCCAGCCCTACCCCAGCCCTGCCCCAGCCTCGCGCCCAGCCCTGTCCCAGCCCCAGCCCAGACCCCTGCCCACCCTCAGCCCCGGCCCCAGCCCTGCCCCAGCCCCAGCCCTAGCCCAGCCCTGCTCTCAGCCCAGCCCCAGCCAGGCCCCAGCCCTGTCCGCAGCCCTAGCCCCAGCCCCACCCCCAGCCCCACCCTCATCCCCAGCCCAGCCCAGCCCCCAGCCCAGCCCCACCCTCAGCTCCAGCCCAGCCCCAGCCCCAGCCGGCCCCAGCCCGAGCCCCAGCCCCGGCCCCAGCACAGCGCTAGCCCAGTCCTGCCCCCAGCCCTGCCCCAGCCCAAACCCAGCCACAGCCCAGACCCAGCCCTGCCCCAGCCCCAACCCAGCCCAGTCCTGGTCCCAGCCCAGCCCCAGCCCTGCCCCAGACCCAGACCCAGATCCAGACCCAGACCCAGTCCCAGACCCATCCCTGCCCCCAGCCCAGCCCAGACCCATCCCCATCCCTTCCCCCAGCACAGCCCCAGACCCAGACCCAGATCCAGACCCAGTCCCAGACCCATCCCTGCCCCCAGCCCAGCCCAGACCTATCCCCATCCCTTCCCCAGCACAGCCCCAGCCCCAGCCCAGCACCAGCCCCATCCCTGCCCCCAGGCCTGGCCCCAGCCCTAGCCCTACCCCAGCCGTGCCCCAGCAACCGGGCCTAGCCCTGCCCTAGGCCCAGCCCAGACCCCAGCCCAGCCCCAGCCCCAGTCCAGACTCCAGCCCAAACCTGCCCCAGCCCCTAGCCCAGCCCCAGCTCATCCTCACCCAGCCCCAGCCCCAGCCCTGCCCTCAGCTCTGACCCAGCCCCAACCCAGCCCAAGGCCAGCCCTGCCATCAGCCCAGCCACAGCCCAGCCCCAGGCCCAGTCCTGCCCCAGCCCAGCCCCCATCCCCAGTCCTGCCCCAGCCCTGCCCTCACCCCAGCCCCAGCCCCAGCCCCGGCCCCAGCCCAGCCCCATCCCCATCCCTTCCCCCAGCACAGCCCCAGCCCCAGCCCAGCCCCAGCCCCGACCCCAGTCTGGCGCAAGCCCTGTCCCAGCCCTGCACTGACCCCAGCCCCAGCCCAGCCCAAACCCCAGCCCCAGTTCTGCCCAAGCCCTGCCCCCATCCCTGCCCCTGCCCAGCCCCAGCCACAGCCCTGCCCCCAGCCCAGCCATGGCCCCAACCCAGCCCCAGCCCCAGCCCCGGCCCCCAACCTCAGTCCCAGCCTTGCCCCCAGCCCAGCCCACCCCCGTCCCCATCCCTGAGCACAGCCCCAGCCCCAGCCCAGCACCAGCCCCAGCCCTGCCCCAGCCCTGCCCCAGCCCTAGGTCAGCCTCCAGCCCCTAGCCCAGCCCCAGCTCATCCTCACCCAGCCCCAGCCCCAGCCCTGCCCTCAGCTCTAGCCCAGCCCCCAACCCAGCCCTAGGCCAGCCCCTGCCCTCAGCCCAGCCCCAGCCCAGCCCCCATCCCCAGTCCTGCCCCAGCCCTGCCCTCACCCCAGCCCCAGCCCCAGCCCCGGCCCCAGCCCAGCCCCATCCCCATCCCTTCCCCCAGCACAGCCCCAGCCCCAGCCCAGCCCCAGCCCCGACCCCAGTCTGGCGCAAGCCCTGTCCCAGCCCTGCACTGACCCCAGCCCCAGCCCAGCCCAAACCCCAGCCCCAGTTCTGCCCAAGCCCTGCCCCCATCCCTGCCCCTGCCCAGCCCCAGCCACAGCCCTGCCCCCCAGCCCAGCCATGGCCCCAACCCAGCCCCAGCCCCAGCCCCGGCCCCAACCTCAGTCCCAGCCTTGCCCCCAGCCCAGCCCACCCCCGTCCCCAGCCCTGCGCCCAGCCCAGCCCCAGCCCCAGCCCTGCCCCAGCCCTGCCCCAGCCCTAGCCCAGCCTCCAGCCCCTAGCCCAGCCCCAGCTCATCCTCACCCAGCCCCAGCCCCAGCCCTTCCCCCAGCTCTAGCCCAGCCCCCAACCCAGCCCTAGGCCAGCCCTGCCCTCAGCCCAGCCCCAGCCCAGCCCCAGGCCCAGTCCTGCCTCAGCCCAGCCCCCATCCCCAGTCCTGCCCCAGCCCTGCCCTCACCCCAGCCCCAGCCCCAGCCCTGGCCCCAGCCCTGCCCCAGCCCAAGTCCTGCCCCAGGCCCGGCCCCAACCCCAGCCCCAGCCCAGCCCAAGACTGGGTTCCAGCCCCAGCCCCGGCCCCAACCTAGCCCCAGCCCCGGCCCCCAACCTTAGTCCCAGCCCTGCTCCCAGCCCCGGCCCCAGCCCTGGCTCCAGCCCTACCCCAGCCCTGCCCCAGCCTCGCGCCCAGCCCTGTCCCAGCCCCAGCCCAGACTCCTGCCCACCCTCAGCCCCGGCCCCAGCCCTGCCCCAGCCCCAGCCCTAGCCCAGCCCTGCTCTCAGCCCAGCCCCAGCCAGGCCCCAGCCCTGTCCGCAGCCCTAGCCCCAGCCCCACCCTCATCCCCAGGCCCAGCCCAGCCCCCAGCCCAGCCCCACCCTCAGCTCCAGCCCAGTCCTGGTCCCAGCCCTGCCCCAGTCCCCGCCCCAGCCCAGTCCTGGTCCCAGCCTAGCCCCAGCCCTGCCCCAGCCCAGTCCCAGACCCAGCCCGGCCCCAGCACTACCCCAGCCCCGGCCCCAGCCCTGTCCCCAACCCTACCCCAGCCCTGCCCCAGCCTCGGGCCCAGCCCTGTCCCAGGCCCAGCCCAGACCCCAGCCCAGCCCCAGCCCCGGCCCCAGCCCTGCCCCATCCCCAGCCCTAGCCTGTCCCTGCCCTCAGCCTGGCCCCAGCCCTGCCCCAGCCCAGCCCCAACCACAGCCCAGCCCCAGCCCTGGACCCAGCCCAGCCCAGCCCCATCCCCATCCCTTCCCCCAGCACAGCCCCAGGCCCAGCCCAGCCCCAGCCCCGACCCGAGTCTGGCGCAAGCCCTGTCCCAGCCCTGCACTGACCCCAGCCCCAGCCCAGCCCAAACCCCAGCCCCAGTTCTGCCCAAGCCCTGCCCCCATCCCTGCCCCTGCCCAGCCCCAGCCACAGCCCTGCCCCCAGCCCAGCCACGGCCTCAACCCAGCCCCAGCCCCAGCCCCGGCCCCCAACCTCAGTCCCAGCCTTGCCCCCAGCCCAGCCCACCCCCGTCCCCATCCCTGTGCCCAGCCCAGCCCCAGCCCCAGACCTGCCCCAGCCCTGCCCCAGCCCTAGCCCAGGCTCCAGCACCTAGCCCAGCCCCAGCTCATCCTCACCCAGCCCCAGCCCCAGCCCTGCCCCCAGCTCTAGCCCAGCCCCCAACCCAGCCCTAGGCCAGCCCTGCGCTCAGCCCAGCCCCAGCCCAGCCCCCATCCCCAGTCCTGCCCCAGCCGTGCCCTCACCCCAGCCCCAGCCCCAGCCCCGGCCCCAGCCCTGCCCCAGCCCAAGTCCTGCCCCAGGCCCGGCCTCAACCCCAGCCCCAGCCCAGCCCAAGACTGGGTTTCAGCCCCAGCCCCGGCCCCCAACCCAGCCCCAGCCCCGGCCCCAACCTTAGTCCCAGCCCTGCTCCCAGCCCCGGCCCCAGCCCTGGCTCCAGCCCTACCCCAGCCCTGCCCCAGCCTCGCGCCCCGCCCTGTCCCAGCCCCAGCCCAGACCCCAGCCCACCCTCAGCCCCGGCCCCAGCCCTGCCCCAGCCCCAGCCCTAGCCCAGCCCTGCTCTCAGCCCAGCCCCAGCCAGGCCCCAGCCCTGTCCGCAGCCCTAGACCCAGCCCCACCCTCAGCTCCAGCCCAGCCCCAGCCCCAGCCCTACCTCAGTCCCCGCCCCAGCCCAGTCCTGGTCCCAGCCCAGCCCCAGCCCTGCCCCAGCCCCAGCCCTACCCTAGCCCTGCAACAGCCCCAGCCCTGCCCCAGCCCTGCCCCAGCCCCAGCCCAGCCTCCAGCCCCTAGCCCAGACCCAGCTCAGCCCCACCCAGCCCCAGCCCCAGCCCTGGCCCCATCTCTGGCCCAGCCCCCAACCCAGCCTCAGCCCCATCCCTGCCCCCAGCCCTGGCCCCAGCCCTAGCCCTACCCCAGCCGTGCCCCAGCAACCGGGCCCAGCCCCACCCTCGGCCCCAGCCCAGCCCCGCCCCAGCCCCAGTCCAGACTCCAGCCCAAACCTGCCCCAGCCCCCAGCCCAGCCCCATATCAGCCCCACGCGAGCCCCAGCCCCAGACACGGCTCCATCCCCCAGCCCAGCTCCAACCCTGTCCCAGCCCAGCCCCAGCCCCTGCCCTACCCCAGCCCTGCCCCAGCAACCAGGCCCAGGCCTGCCCTAGGCCCAGCCCAGACCCCAACCCAGTCCCACCCTCAGCCCCAGCCCAGCCCCAGCCCCAGCCCTGGACCCAGCCCCAGCGCCAGCCCCACCCCCGGCCCCAGCCCCGGCCCCAGCCCAGCCCCATCTCCACCCTCGGCCCCAGCCCAGACCCCAGCTCTAGCCCTGGACCCAGACCCAGCCCTAGCCCCAGCCCTGCCCAAGACTTGGTTCCAGCCCCAGTCCCAGCCCTTCCCCCAGCCCTGCTCTAGCCCAAGGCCCAGCCTCTAGCCTAGTCCTGCCCCAGGCCCGTCCCAAACCCAGCCCCCGCCCCGGCCCCAGCCCTGCACCGAACCCAGCCCCAGCCCAGCTCCACCCTGCCCCAGCATTGCCACAGCACCAGACCTGCCCCAGCCCAGCCCCACTCTCAGCCCCAGCCCAGCCCCAGCCCCAGCCGTGCCCCAGGCCAGCCCCAGCCAAAGCCCAGCCACAGCCCTGGACCCAGCCCCAGCCCCGGACGCAGCCCCAGCCCCAGCCCAAGCCCCAGCCCCATCCCTGCCCCCATCCCAGCCCCAGCCCCAGCCCAGCCCCAGCCCGGCCCCAGCCCGAGCCCCAGCCCCGGCCCCAGCACAGCGCTAGCCCAGTCCTGCCCCCAGCCCTGCCCCAGCCAAAACCCCAGCCACAGCCCAGACCCAGCCCTGCCCCAGCCCCAACCCAGCCCAGTCCTGGTCCCAGCCCAGCCCCAGCCCTGCCCCAGACCCAGACCCAGATCCAGACCCAGTCCCAGACCCATCCCTGCCCCCAGCCCAGCCCAGACCCATCCCCATCCCTTCCCCCAGCACAGCCCCAGCCCCAGCCCAGCACCAGCCCCAGCCCTGCCCCAGCCCAGCCCCAGCCCTGCCCCAGCCCCTGCCCTACCCTAGCGCTGCAACAGCCCCAGCCCTGCCCCAACCCTGCCCCAGCCCTAGCCCAGCCTCCAGCCCCTAGCCCAGCCCCAGCTCAGCCCCACCCAGCCCCAGCCCCAGCCCTGGCCCCATCTCTGGCCCAGCCCCCAACCCAGCCTCAGCCCCATCCCTGCCCCCAGCCCTGGCCCCAGCCCTAGCCCTACCCCAGCCGTGCCCCAGCAACCGGGCCCAGCCCTGCCCTAGGCCCAGCCCAGACCCCAGCCCAGCCCCACCCTCGGCCCCAGCCCAGCCCCAGCCCCAGTCCAGACTCCAGCCCAAACCTGCCCCAGCCCCCAGCCCAGCCCCATATCAGCCCCACGCGAGCCCCAGCCCCAGCCACGGCTCCATCCCCCAGCCCAGCTCCAGCCCTGTCCCAGCCCAGCCCCAGCCCCTGCCCTACCCCAGCCCTGCCCCAGCAACCAGGCCCAGTCCTGCCCTAGGCCCAGCCCAGACCCCAGCCCAGTCCCACCCTCAGCCCCAGCCCAGCCCCAGCCCCAGCCCTGGACCCAGCCCCGGACCCAGCCCCAACCCGGCCCCAGCCCCGGCCCCAGCCCAGCCCCAGCCCCACCCTCGGCCCCAGCCCAGCCCCAGCCCCTGCCCTGGACCCAGCCCCAGCCCCATCCCCAGCCCTGCCCCAGCCCTTCCCTCAGCCCCTGCCCCAGCCCAGCCCCAGCCACAGCCCAGCCCCAGCCCTGGACCCAGCCCCAGCCCCAGCCCCACCCCCGGCCCCAGCCCCGGCCCCAGCCCAGCCCCATCTCCACCCTCGGCCCCAGCCCAGACCCCAGCCCTAGCCCTGGACCCAGCCCCAGCCCTAGCCCCAGCCCTGCCCAAGACTTGGTTCCAGCCCCAGTCCCAGCCCTTCCCCCAGCCCTGCTCTAGCCCAAGGCCCAGCCTCTAGCCTAGTCCTGCCCCAGGCCCGTCCCAAACCCAGCCCCCGCCCCGGCCCCAGCCCTGCACCGAACCCAGCCCCAGCCCAGCTCCACCCTGCCCCAGCATTGCCCCAGCACCAGACCTGCCCCAGCCCAGCCCCACTCTCAGCCCCAGCCCAGCCCCAGCCCCAGCCGTGCCCCAGGCCAGCCCCAGCCAAAGCCCAGCCACAGCCCTGGACCCAGCCCCAGCCCCGGACGCAGCCCCAGCCCCAGCCCAAGCCCCAGCCCCATCCCTGCCCCCATCCCAGCCCCAGCCCAGCCCCAGCCCGGCCCCAGCCCAAGCCCCAGCCCCGGCCCCAGCACAGCGCTAGCCCAGTCCTGCCCCCAGCCCTGCCCCAGCCCAAACCCCAGCCACAGCCCAGACCCAGCCCTGCCCCAGCCCCAACCCAGCCCAGTCCTGGTCCCAGCCCAGCCCCAGCCCTGCCCCAGACCCAGACCCAGACCCAGATCCAGACCCAGTCCCAGACCCATCCCTGCCCCCAGCCCAGCCCAGACCCATCCCCATCCCTTCCCCCAGCACAGCCCCAGCCCCAGCCCAGCACCAGCCCCAGCCCTGCCCCAGCCCTGCCCCAGCCCTAGCCCAGCCTCCAGCCCCTAGCCCAGCCCCAGCTCATCCTCACCCAGCCCTAGCCCGAGCCCTGCCCTCAGCTCTAGCCCTGCCCCCAACCCAGCCCTAGGCCAGCCCTGCCCTCAGCCCAGCCCCAGCCCTGGACCCAGGCCCAGTCCTGCCCCAGCCCAGCCCCCATCCCCAGTCCTGCCCCAGCCCTGCCCTCACTCCAGCCCCAGCCCCAGCCCCGGCCCCAGCCCTGCCCCAGCCCAAGTCCTGCCCCAGGCCCGGCCCCAACCCCAGCCCCAGCCCAGCCCAAGACTGGGTTCCAGCCCCAGCCCCGGCCCCAACCCAGCCCCAGCCCCGGCCCCAGCCTTAGTCCCAGCCCTGCTCCCAGCCCCGGCCCCAGCCCTGGCTCTAGCCTTACCCCAGCCCTGCCCCCAGCCTCGCGCCCAGCCCTGTCCCAGCCCCAGCCCAGACCCCTGCCCACCCTCAGCCCCGGCCCCAGCCCTGCCCCAGCCCCAGCCCTAGCCCAGCCCTGTCCCGCAGCCCTAGCCCCAGCCCCACCCTCATCCCCAGGCCCAGCCCAGCCCCCAGCCCAGCCCCACCCTCAGCTCCAGCCCAGCCCCAGCCCCAGCCCTGCCCCAGTCCCTGCCCCAGCCCAGTCCTGGTCCCAGCCCTTCTCCAGCTCCAGCCCTAGCCCTGTCCCTAGCCCCGACCCCTGCCAACCCCTATTCCTGCCACATCCCAGCCCCCATACCCAGCCCTGCCTTGAGCCCAGCCCCAGCCCTACCCCAGCCCTGCCCCAGAAACCGGGCCCAGCCCTGGCCCAGGTTCAGCCCAGACCCCAGCCCAGCCCCACCCTCAGCTCCAGCCCAGCCCCAGCCCCAGCCCTACCTCAGTCCCCGCCCCAGCCCAGTCCTGGTCCCCAGCCCAGCCCCAGCCCTGCCCTAGCCCTGCAACAGCCCCAGCCCTGCCCCAGCCCTGCCCCAGCCCCAGCCCAGCCTCCAGCCCCTAGCCCAGCCCCAGCTCAGCCCCACCCAGCCCCAGCCCCAGCCCTGGCCCCAGCCCTGGCCCAGCCCCCCAACCCAGCCTCAGCCCCATCCCGGCCCCCTACCCTGACCCCAGCCCTAACCCTACCCCAGCCGTGCCCCAGCAACCGGGCCCAGCCCTGCCCTAGGCCCAGCCCAGACCCCAGCCCAGCCCCACCCTCGGCCCCAGCCCAGCCCCAGCCCCAGTCCAGACTAGAGCCCAAACCTGCCCCAGCCCCCAGCCCAGCCCCAGACCAGCCCCACGTGAGCCCCAGCCCCAGCCACGGCTCCATCCCCCAGCCCAGCTCCAGCCCTGTCCCAGCCCAGCCCCAGCCCCTGCCCTACCCCAGCCCTGCCCCAGCAACCAGGCCCAGTCCTGCCCTAGGCCCAGCCCAGACCCCAGCCCAGTCCCACCCTCAGCCCCAGCCCAGCCCAGACCCCAGCCCTGCCCCAGCCCCAGCCCCAGCCCCAGCCCAGCCCCAACCCGGACCCAGCCCCGGCCCCAGCCCAGCCCCAGCCCCACCCTCAGCCCCAGCCCAGCCCCAACCCCTGCCCTGGACCCAGCCCCAGCCCCAGCCCCAGCCCTGCCCCAGCCCTTCCCTCAGCCCTGCCCCAGCCCAGCCCCAGCCACAGCCCAGCCACAGCCCTGGACCCAGCCCCAGCGCCAGCCCCACCCCCGGCCCCAGCCCCGGCCCCAGCCCAGCCCCATCTCCACGCTCAGCCCCAGCCCAGACCCCAGCCCTAGCCCTGGACCCAGACCCAGCCCTAGCCCCAGCCCTGCCCAAGACTTGGTTCCAGCCCCAGTCCCAGCCCTTCCCCCAGCCCTGCTCTAGCCCAAGGCCCAGCCTCTAGCCTAGTCCTGCCCCAGGCCCGTCCCAAACCCAGCCCCCGCCCCGGCCCCAGCCCTGCACCGAACCCAGCCCCAGCCCGGCTCCACCCTGCCCCAGCATTGCCCCAGCACCAGACCTGCCCCAGCCCAGCCCCAGCCCCAGCCGTGCCCCAGGCCAGCCCCAGCCAAAGCCCAGCCACAGCCCTGGACCCAGCCCCAGCCCCGGACACAGCCCCAGCCCCAGGCCAGCCCCAGCCCCAGCCCCAACCCTGCCCCAGTCTTCGCCCCAGCCCAGTCCTGGTGCCAGCCCGGCCCCAGCCCAGCCCCTGCCCCGGCCCCAGCGCCTGTCCTCAGCCCCACCCACAGCCCATCCCAGCCCTGTCCCAGTCCCCACCCCAGCCTCATCCCCAGCCCTACCCCAGCCCATCCCCCAGCCCAGCCCCTGCTCCAGCACTGCCCCAGCCCAAGCCCCAGCCCAGGCC
Source organism: Melanerpes formicivorus (assembly GCF_026170545.1). Classification (NCBI taxonomy): domain Eukaryota; kingdom Metazoa; phylum Chordata; class Aves; order Piciformes; family Picidae; genus Melanerpes; species Melanerpes formicivorus. The sequence continues at coordinate 27,458 of NW_027142951.1, forward strand.
CTGCCCCTAGCCCAGCCCCAGCCCTGCCCCCAGCCCCAGCCCCAGCCCATAGCCCAGCCCTGCCCCCAGCCCAGCCCTGCCCCAACCCAGCCCCAGCCACAGCCCAGCCCCCAGCCCTGGACCCAGCCCCAGCCCCATCCCTGCCCCCAGCCCAGCCCCAGCCCCAGCCAAGCCCCAGCCCTGCCCCAGCCCCAGCCAAAGCCTTGGCCCCAGCCCAGCGCAAGCCCCAGCCCTGCCCCAGCCCTAGCCCAGCCCTGCCCCAGGCCCAGCCCTAGCCCAGCCCTGCCCCAGCCCCAGCCCCAGCCCTGCCCCAGCCCAGCCCCAGCCCCAGTCCAGCCCCATCCCTGGACCCAGCCCCAGCCCCAGCCCCAGCCCCAGCCCAGCCCGAGTCCCTGCCCCAGCCCCAGTCCTGGTGCCAGCCCGGCCCCAGCCCAGCCCCTGCCCCGGCCCCAGCCCTGTCCTCAGCCCCACCCACAGCCCATCCCCAGCCCTGTCCCAGTCCCCACCCCAGCCTCATCCCCAGCCCTACCCCAGCCCAACCCCCAGCCCAGCCCCTGCTCCAGCACTGCCCCAGCCCAAGCCCCAGCCCAGCCCCTGCCCCTAGCCCAGCCCCAGCCCTGCCCCCAGCCCAGCCCCAGCCCATAGCCCAGCCCCTGCCCCAGCCCAGCCCTGCCCCAACCCAGCCCCAGCCACAGCCCAGCCCCAGCCCTGGACCCAGCCCCAGCCCCATCCCTGCCCCCAGCCCAGCCCCAGCCCCAGCCAAGCCCCAGCCCTGCCCCAGCCCCAGCCACAGCCTTGGCCCCAGCCCAGCGCAAGCCCAGCCCTGCCCCAGCCCTAGCCCAGCCCTGCCCCAGGCCCAGCCCTAGCCCAGCCCTGCCCCAGCCCCAGCCCCAGCCCCAGCCCTGCCCCAGCCCAGCCCCAGCCCCAGTCCAGCCCCATCCCTGGACCCAGCCCCAGCCCCAGCCCCAGCCCCAGCCCAGCCCCAGTCCCTGCCCCAGCCCAGTCCTGGTCCCCAGCCTAGCCCCAGCCCTGCCCCAGCCCAAGCCGCAGCCCTAGCCCCATCACCATCCCTGCCCCCCAGACCAGCCCCAGCTTTAGCCCAGCCCCAGCCCTGCCCCAGACTCGGGCCCAGCCCTGTCCCAGGCCCAGCCCAGACCCCAGCCCAGCCTCAGCCCCGGCCCCAGCCCTGCCCCAGCCCCAGCCCTAGCCCAGCCCCCACCCTCAGCCCAGCTCCAGCCTGGCCCCAGCCCTGTCCCGCAGCTCGGGCCCCAGCGCTGCCCTCAGCCCAGCCCCAGCCCCAGCCCGGCCCCAGCCCTGACCCAGCCCTGCCCCCGCACTGTCACCAGCCCAGCCCCAGCCCTGCCCCAGTCCCAGCCACAGCCCAGCCCCCGCACCATCCCTTTCCCCCAGCCCCGGCCCCAGTCCCAGCCCCAGCCCTGCCCAAGACTTGGTTTCCAGCCCCAGCCCCAGCCACAGCCCTGCCCCAGCCCCAGCCCCAGCCACAGCCCTGCCCCAGCCCCTGCCCCACACCCGGGCCCCCAGCCCCAGCCCCAGCCCTGCCCCCAGCCCAGCCCCCGCCCCAGCCTAGCCCCAGCCCTGCCCCACACCCGGCCCCATCCCCGGCCCCCAGCCCAGCCCTAGAACAGCCCAGCCCCAGCCCCCGGCCTCAGCTCTGCCCCAGCCCCACACCCAGCCCCATCCCCGGCCCCAGCCCAGCCCTAGCCCAGCCCTGACCCAGCCCAGGCCCCAGCCTCTGCCCCAGCCCCAGCCCCGGCCCCAGCCAAGCCCCAGCCTTGCCCCAGCCCCAGCCACAGCCTTGGCCCCAGCCCAGCGCAAGCCCAGCCCTGCCCCAGCCCTAGCCCAGCCCTGCCCCAGGCCCAGCCCTAGCCCAGCCCTGCCCCAGCCCCCAGCCCCAGCCCTGCCCCAGCCCAGCCCCAGCCCCAGTCCAGCCCCATCCCTGGACCCAGCCCCAGCCCCAGCCCCAGCCCCAGCCCCAGCCCAGCCCCAGTCCCTGCCCCAGCCCAGTCCTGGTCCCAGCCTAGCCCCAGCCCTGCCCCAGCCCAAGCCGCAGCCCTAGCCCCATCACCATCCCTGCCCCCAGACCAGCCCCAGCTTTAGCCCAGCCCCAGCCCTGCCCCAGACTCGGGCCCAGCCCTGTCCCAAGCCCAGTCCAGACCCCAGCCCAGCCTCAGCCCCGGCACCAGCCCTGCCCCAGCCCCAGCCCTAGCCCAGCCCCACCCTCAGCCCAGCTCCAGCCTGGCCCCAGCCCTGCCCCACTCCCGGCCTCATCCCCGGCCCCAGCCCAGCCCTAGCCCAGCCCTGCCCCCAGCCCAGCCCCAGCCCAAGGCCCAGCCTCCAGCCTAGTCCTGCCCTCAGCCCCAGCCCCAGCCCCAGCCCCGGCTCCAGCCCTACCCCAGCCCTGCCCCACACCCGGCCCCATCCCCGGCCCCAGCCCAGCCCTAGCCCAGCCCTGACCCCAGCCCAGGCCCCAGCTCTGCCCCAGCCCCCAGCCCCATCCCTGCCCCCAGCCAGCCCGAGCCCCAGCCTAGCCCCAGCCCTCCCCCACACCCGGCCCCATCCCCGGCCCCAGCCCAGCCCTAGCCCAGCCCTGACCCAGCCCCAGCCCTAGCCCAGCCCTGCCCTCAGCCCAGCCCCCGGCCTGGACCCAGCCGCAGCCTAGCCCCGAACCCAGCCCCAGCCCGGCCCCAGCCCTGCCCCAGCTCGGGCCCCAGCGCTGCCCTCAGCCCAGCCCCAGCCCCAGCCCGGCCCCAGCCCTGACCCAGCCCCGGCCCCCGCACTGTCACCAGCCCAGCCCCAGCCCTGCCCCAGTCTTAGCCCCAGCCCCGGCCCCAGCCCCAGCCCCCAGCCCTGCCCAAGACTAGGTTCCAGCCCCAGCCCCAGCCCTGCCCCAGCCCAGCCCCAGCCACAGCCCGGCCTCAGCCCTGTCAGCAGCCCCAGCCCCAGCCCCAGCCCCACCCTCGGCCCCAGCCTAGCCCCAGCCACAGCCCAGCCCCAACCCTGGACCCAGCCCCAGCCCCAGCCCCAGCCCTGCCCCAGGCCCAGCCCAGACGCCAGCCCAGCCCATCCCAATCCCTGCCCCCAGCCCCAGCCCCATCCCTGCCCTAGCCCAAGCCCCATCCAATCCCTGCCCCCCAGCCCCAGCCCCAGCCATGCCCTAGCCCAAGCCCCAGCCCCAGCCCCAGCCCTGTCCCAGCCCAGCCACAGCCACAGCCCAGCCCCATCCCTGGACCCAGCCCCAGCCCCAGCCCCAGCCCCAGCCCAGCCCCAGTCCCTGCCCCAGCCCAGTCCTAGTCCCCAGCCCAGCCACAGCCCTGCCCCAGCCCAAGCCACAGCCCCAGCCCCAGCCCGGCCCCCAGCCCAGCCCAGACCCAGCCCAGCCCCAGCCCCAGCCCTACCCCCAGGCCCAGCCCAGACCCCAGCCCAGCCTCAGCCCCGGCCCCAGCCCTGCCCCAGCCCCAGCCTAGCCCAGCCCTGCCCTTAGCCCAGTCCCAGCCTGGCCCCAGCACTGTCCACAGCCCCAGCCACAGCCACAGCCCAGCCCCAGCTCTGGACCCAGCCCCAGCCCCAGCCAACCCCCGGCCTCAGACCCGGCCCCAGCCCAGCCCCAGCCCCATCCATGCCCCCAGCCCAGCATCAGCTCCAGGCTAACCCCAACCCTGCCCCACCCCCAGCCCGATCCCCAGCCGCAGCCCAGCCCTAGCCCAGCCCTGCCCCAGCCCCTGCCCTCGCCCCCAGCCCCCAGCCCTAGCCCCAGCCCTGCCCTCAGCCCAACCCCACCCTGGACCCAGCCCCAGCCCTGCCCCGAACCAAGCCCCAGCCCAGCCCCAGCCCTGCCCCAACCCCAGCCCCAGACCCCAGCACAGCCCCAGCCTAGCCCGAGCCCACCGCCCCAGCCCAGCCCCAGCACCGACCCCAGCCCAGCCCAAAGCCCAGCCCCAGCCCCGGCCCCAGCCCCCAGCCCTGCCCCAGCCGTGCCCCCAGCCCTGCCCCTGCCCAGCCCCAACCCCAGCCCTGTCCACAGCCCTGTCCCCAGCCCTGCCCCCATCCCTACCCCTGCCCAGCCCTGCCCCAGCCCAGCCCCCAGCCCAGGCACAGACCAGCCCCAGCCCTGCCCCCAGCCCCAGCCCCAGCCCTGCCCCAGCCATGGCCCAGCCCCCGCCCCAGCCCTGCCCCAGCCCAATCCCCTGCCCCAATCCCTTCCCCAGCCCTGGCCCTGCCGCAATCCCGACCCCCGCCCTGCCCCAGCCCCTGCCTAGCCCCGGCCCCAGCTCCGGCCCCAGTCCAGCCCTATCCGTGCCCCAGCCCTGCCTCAGCCTTGGCCCCAGCTTAGCCCCAGCTCAGCCCCCAGCTCAGCCCCAGCCCTGCACCATCCCTGCCTCAACCTGGGCCCCAGCCCAGCCCCCAGCCCCGGCCCCAGACCTGGCCCTAGCCCAGCCCCAGCCCTGGCCCCAGCCCTATCCCAGCCCTGGTTCCAACCCCAGCCCAAGCCCAGCTCCAGCTCAGCCCCAGCCCAGCCCCGGCCCCAGCCCTGCCCCAGCCCCACCTCAGCCCCAGTCCAGCCCCAGTGCTGCTCCCAGCCTAGCCCCAGCCTCATCCCCAGCCCTGCCCTCAGCCCAGCCCCTGCCCCAGCCCGGCCCCAGCCCTACCCCAGCTCCGGCCCTTGCCCCAGCCCCAGTCGTGCCCCATCTCAGCCCCCATCCCCAGCCCTGCCCCAGAACCCATCCCCAGCCCGGCCCCAGCCCTGCACCCAGCCCAGACTTGGCCCAGCAGTGCCCCAGCCCCAGCCCTGCCCCAAACCCAGCCCCAGCCTGGCCCCAGCCCTGCCCCAGCTTGGGCCCCAGCCCTGTCCCCAGCCCCATCCCCATCCCTGCCCCCAGCCCAGTCCCAGCCCTGCCCCAGCCTAGTCCCCGGTCCCCAGCCCAGCCCCAGCCCTGCCCTGGCCCAAGCCCCAGCCCCAGCCCCAACCCAGCCCCAGCCCCGGCCCCAACCTCAGTCCCAGCCCTACTCCCAGCCCCGGGCCCCAGCCTTGGCCCCAGCCCTACCCCAGCACTGCCCCAGCAACCGGGCCCAGCCGTGCCCCAAGCCCAGCCCAGACCCCACCCCAGCCCCACCCTCAGCCCCAGCCCACCCCCAGCCCCAGCCCTGCCCCAGCCCAGCCACAGCCACAGCCCAGCCCCAGACTTGAACCCAGCCACAGCTGCAGCCCCTGCCCCAGCCCAGACCCGGCTCCAGCCCTGCCCCAGCCCCAGCCCTAGCCCTAGCCCAGCCCTACCCTCAGCCCCCGGCCCCAGCCCCAGCCCCAGCCCTGCCCAAGACATAGTTCCAGCCCTGGCCCCTGCCCTGCCCCCAACCCAGCCCCAGCCCAGCCCCCATCCCCAGTCCTGCCCCAGCCCTGCCCTCACCCCAGCCGCAGCCCCAGCCCCCGGCCCCAGCCCTGCCCCAGCCCAAGTCCTGCCCCAGGCCCGGCCCCAACCCCAGCCCCAGCCCAGCCCAAGACTGGGTTCCAGCCCCAGCCCCGGCCCCAACCCAGCCCCAGCCCCGGCCCCAGCCTTAGTCCCAGCCCTGCTCCCAGCCCCGGCCCCAGCCCTGGCTCCAGCCCTACCCCAGCCCTGCCCCAGCCTCGCGCCCAGCCCTGTCCCAGCCCCAGCCGAGACCCCTGCCCACCCTCAGCCCCGGCCCCAGCCCTGCCCCAGCCCCTGCCCTAGCCCAGCCCTGCTCTCAGCCCAGCCCCAGCCAGGCCCCAGCCCTGTCCGCAGCCCTAGCCCCAGCCCCACCCTCATCCCCAGGCCCAGCCCAGCCCCCAGCCCAGCCCCACCCTCAGCTCCAGCCCAGCCCCAGCCCCAGCCCTGCCCCAGTCCCCGCCCCAGCCCAGTCCTGGTCCCAGCCCTTCTCCAGCTCCAGCCCTAGCCCTGTCCCTAGCCCCGGCCCCTGCCCCAGCCCCATTCCTGCCACATCCCAGCCCCCATACCCAGCCCTGCCTTGAGCCCAGCCCCAGCCCTACCCCAGCCCTGCCCCAGAAACCGGGCCCAGCCCTGGCCCAGGTTCAGCCCAGACCCCAGCCCAGCCCCACCCTCAGCTCCAGCCCAGCCCCAGCCCCAGCCCTACCTCAGTCCCCGCCCCAGCCCAGTCCTGGTCCCAGCCCAGCCCCAGCCCTGCCCTAGCCCTGCAACAGCCCCAGCCCTGCCCCAGCCCTGCCCCAGCCCCAGCCCAGCCTCCAGCCCCTAGCCCAGCCCCAGCTCAGCCCCACCCAGCCCCAGCCCCAGCCCTGGCCCCAGCCCTGGCCCAGCCCCCAACCCAGCCTCAGCCCCATCCCGGCCCCCCTACCCTGACCCCAGCCCTAACCCTACCCCAGCCGTGCCCCAGCAACCGGGCCCAGCCCTGCCCTAGGCCCAGCCCAGACCCCAGCCCAGCCCCACCCTCGGCCCCAGCCCAGCCCCAGCCCCAGTCCAGACTAGAGCCCAAACCTGCCCCAGCCCCCAGCCCAGCCCCAGACCAGCCCCACGTGAGCCCCAGCCCCAGCCACGGCTCCATCCCCCAGCCCAGCTCCAGCCCTGTCCCAGCCCAGCCCCAGCCCCTGCCCTACCCCAGCCCTGCCCCAGCAACCAGGCCCAGTCCTGCCCTAGGCCCAGCCCAGACCCCAGCCCAGTCCCACCCTCAGCCCCAGCCCAGCCCAGACCCCAGCCCTGCCCCAGCCCCAGCCCCAGCCCCAGCCCAGCCCCAACCCGGACCCAGCCCCGGCCCCAGCCCAGCCCCAGCCCCACCCTCGGCCCCAGCCCAGCCCCAACCCCTGCCCTGGACCCAGCCCCAGCCCCAGCCCCAGCCCTGCCCCAGCCCTTCCCTCAGCCCTGCCCCAGCCCAGCCCCAGCCACAGCCCAGCCACAGCCCTGGACCCAGCCCCAGCGCCAGCCCCAACCCCGGCCCCAGCCCCGGCCCCAGCCCAGCCCCATCTCCACCCTCGGCCCCAGCCCAGACCCCAGCCCTAGCCCTGGACCCAGACCCAGCCCTAGCCCCAGCCCTGCCCAAGACTTGGTTCCAGCCCCAGTCCCAGCCCTTCCCCCAGCCCTGCTCTAGCCCAAGGCCCAGCCTCTAGCCTAGTCCTGCCCCAGGCCCGTCCCAAACCCAGCCCCCGCCCCGGCCCCAGCCCTGCACCGAACCCAGCCCCAGCCCGGCTCCACCCTGCCCCAGCATTGCCCCAGCACCAGACCTGCCCCAGCCCAGCCCCAGCCCCAGCCGTGCCCCAGGCCAGCCCCAGCCAAAGCCCAGCCACAGCCCTGGACCCAGCCCCAGCCCCAGACGCAGCCCCAGCCCCAGGCCAGCCCCAGCCCCAGCCCCAACCCTGCCCCAGTCTTCGCCCCAGCCCAGTCCTGGTGCCAGCCCGGCCCCAGCCCAGCCCCTGCCCCGGCCCCAGCCCTGTCCTCAGCCCCACCCACAGCCCATCCCCAGCCCTGTCCCAGTCCCCACCCCAGCCTCATCCCCAGCCCTACCCCAGCCCAACCCCCAGCCCAGCCCCTGCTCCAGCACTACCCCAGCCCAAGCCCCAGCCCAGCCCCTGCCCCTAGCCCAGCCCCAGCCACAGCCCAGCCCTGCCCCAGCCCAGCCCTGCCCCAACCCAGCCCCAGCCACAGCCCAGCCCCAGCCCTGGACCCAGCCCCAGCCCCATCCCTGCCCCCAGCCCAGCCCCAGCCCCAGCCAAGCCCCAGCCCTGCCCCAGCCCCAGCCACAGCCTTGGCCCCAGCCCAGCGCAAGCCCAGCCCTGCCCCAGCCCTAGCCCAGCCCTGCCCCAGGCCCAGCCCTAGCCCAGCCCTGCCCCAGCCCCAGCCCCAGCCCTGCCCCAGCCCAGCCCCAGCCCCAGCCAAGCCCCAGCCCTGCCCCAGCCCAAGCCGCAGCCCTAGCCCCATCACCATCCCTGCCCCCAGACCAGCCCCAGCTTTAGCCCAGCCCCAGCCCTGCCCCAGACTCGGGCCCAGCCCTGTCCCAGGCCCAGCCCAGACCCCAGCCCAGCCTCAGCCCCGGCCCCAGCCCTGCCCCAGCCCCAGCCCTAGCCCAGCCCCACCCTCAGCCCAGCTCCAGCCTGGCCCCAGCCCTGTCCGCAGCTCGGGCCCCAGCGCTGCCCTCAGCCCAGCCCCAGCCCCAGCCCGGCCCCAGCCCTGACCCAGCCCTGCCCCCGCACTGTCACCAGCCCAGCCCCAGCCCTGCCCCCAGTCCCAGCCACAGCCCAGCCCCCGCACCATCCCTTTCCCCAGCCCCGGCCCCAGTCCCAGCCCCAGCCCTGCCCAAGACTTGGTTCCAGCCCCAGCCCCAGCCACAGCCCTGCCCCAGCCCAGCCCCAGCCACAGCCCTGCCCCAGCCCTGCCCCACACCCGGCCCCAGCCCCAGCCCCAGCCCTGCCCCCAGCCCAGCCCCCGCCCCAGCCTAGCCCCAGCCCTGCCCCACACCCGGCCCCATCCCCGGCCCCAGCCCAGCCCTAGAACAGCCCAGCCCCAGCCCCGGCCTCAGCTCTGCCCCAGCCCCCACACCCAGCCCCATCCCCGGCCCCAGCCCAGCCCTAGCCCAGCCCTGACCCAGCCCAGGCCCCAGCTCTGCCCCAGCCCCAGCCCCGGCCCCAGCCAAGCCCCAGCCTTGCCCCAGCCCCAGCCACAGCCTTGGCCCCAGCCCAGCACAAGCCCAGCCCTGCCCCAGCCCTAGCCCAGCCCTGCCCCAGGCCCAGCCCTAGCCCAGCCCTGCCCCAGCCCCAGCCCTGCCCCAGCCCAGCCCCAGCCCAAGTCCAGCCCCATCCCTGGACCCAGCCCCAGCCCCAGCCCCAGCCCCAGCCCCAGCCCAGCCCCAGTCCCTGCCCCAGCCCAGTCCTGGTCCCAGCCTAGCCCCAGCCCTGCCCCAGCCCAAGCCGCAGCCCTAGCCCCATCACCATCCCTGCCCCCAGACCAGCCCCAGCTTTAGCCCAGCCCCAGCCCTGCCCCAGACTCGGGCCCAGCCCTGTCCCAAGCCCAGCCCAGACCCCAGCCCAGCCTCAGCCCCGGCCCCAGCCCTGCCCCAGCCCCAGCCCTAGCCCAGCCCCACCCTCAGCCCAGCTCCAGCCTGGCCCCAGCCCTGTCCGCAGCTCGGGCCCCAGCGCTGCCCTCAGCCCAGCCCCAGCCCCAGCCTGGCCCCAGCCCTGCCCCAGCTCTGCCCCCGCACTGTCACCAGCCCAGCCCCAGCCCTGCCCCAGTCCCAGCCACAGCCCAGCCCCCGCACCATCCCTTTCCCCAGCCCCGGCCCCAGTCCCAGCCCCAGCCCTGCCCAAGACTTGGTTCCAGCCCCAGCCCCAGCCACAGCCCTGCCCCAGCCCAGCCCCAGCCACAGCCCCAGCCCTGCCCCCAGCCCAGTCCCAGCCCCAGCCTAGCCCCAGCCCTGCCCCACACCCGGCCCCATCCCCGGCCCCAGCCCAGCCCTAGAACAGCCCAGCCCCAGCCCCGGCCTCAGCTCTGCCCCAGCCCCACACCCGGCCCCATCCCCGGCCCCAGCCCAGCCCTAGCCCAGCCCTGACCCAGCCCAGGCCCCAGCTCTGCCCCAGCCCCAGCCCCGGCCCCAGCCCCGGCCCCAGCCCCAGCCCCAGCCTTGCCCAAGACTTGGTTCCAGCCCCAGCCCCAGCCCCAGCCCTGCCCAAGACTTGGTTCCAGCCCCAGCCCCAGCCCTGCCCCAGCACAGCCCCAGCCCCAGCCCGGCCCCAGCCCTGTCCGCAGCCCCAGCCCCAGCCCCAGCCTCACCCTCGGCCCTAGCCTAGCCCCAGCCACAGCCCAGCCCCAGCCCTGCCCAAGACTTTCTTCCAGCCCCAGCCCCAGCCCCAGCCCCGGCCCCAGCCCAGCCCCAGCCCCATCCCTGCCCCCAGCCCAGCCCGAGCCCCAGCCTAGCCCCAGCCCTGCCCCACACCCGGCCCCATCCCCGGCCCCAGCCCAGCCCTAGCCCAGCCCTGCCCCCAGCCCAGCCCCAGCCCAAGGCCCAGCCTCCAGCCTAGTCCTGCCTCAGCCCCAGCCCCAGCCCCAGCCCGGCCCCAGCCCTGCCCCAGCTCGGGCCCCAGCGCTGCCCTCAGCCCAGCCCCAGCCCCAGCCCGGCCCCAGCCCTGACCCAGCCCCGGCCCCCGCACTGTCACCAGCCCAGCCCCAGCCCTGCCCCAGTCTTAGCCCCAGCCCCGGCCCCAGCCCCAGCCCCAGCCCTGCCCAAGACTAGGTTCCAGCCCCAGCCCCAGCCCCAGCCCTGCCCCAGCCCAGCCCCAGCCAAAGCCCAGCCCCAGCCCTGTCCCAGCCCAGCCACAGCCACAGCCCAGCCCCATCCCTGGACCCAGCCCCAGCCCGGCCCCCAACCCAGCCCAGCCCCAGCCCAGCCCCAGCTCCAGCCCTGCCCCAGGCCCAGCCCAGACCCCAGCCCAGCCTCAGCCCCGGCCCCAGCCCTGCCCCAGCCCCAGCCCTAGCCCAGCCCTGCCCTTAGCCCAGTCCCAGCCTGGCCCCAGCACTGTCCACAGCCCCAGCCACAGCCACAGCCCAGCCCCAGCTCTGGACCCAGCCCCAGCCCCAGCCCACCCCCGGCCTCAGACCCGGCCCCAGCCCAGCCCCAGCCCCATCCATGCCCCCAGCCCAGCATCAGCTCCAGGCTAACCCCAACCCTGCCCCACCCCCAGCCCGATCCCCAGCCGCAGCCCAGCCCTAGCCCAGCCCTGCCCCAGCCCCTGCCCTGCCCCAGCCCCAGCCCTAGCCCAGCCCTGCCCTCAGCCCAACCCCACCCTGGACCCAGCCCCAGCCCTGCCCCGAACCAAGCCCCAGCCCAGCCCCAGCCCTGCCCCAACCCCAGCCCCAGACCCCAGCACAGCCCCAGCCTAGCCCGAGCCACCGCCCCAGCCCTGCCCCAGCACCGACCCCAGCCCAGCCCAAAGCCCAGCCCCAGCCCCGGCCCCAGCCCCCAGCCCTGCCCCAGCCGTGCCCCCAGCCCTGCCCCTGCCCAGCCCCAACCCCAGCCCTGTCCACAGCCTTGTCCCCAGCCCTGCCCCCATCCCTACCCCTGCCCAGCCCTGCCCCAGCCCAGCCCCCAGCCCAGGCACAGACCAGCCCCAGCCCTGCCCCCAGCCCCAGCCCCAGCCCTGCCCCAGCCATGGCCCAGCCCCCGCCCCAGCCCTGCCCCAGCCCAATCCCCTGCCCCAGCCCTACCCCAATCCCTGCCCCAGCCCCAGCCCTGCCCCAATCCCTTCCCCAGCCCTGGCCCTGCCGCAATCCCGACCCCCGCCCTGCCCCAGCCCCTGCCTAGCCCCGGCCCCAGCTCCGGCCCCAGTCCAGCCCTATCCGTGCCCCAGCCCTGCCTCAGCCTTGGCCCCAGCTTAGCCCCAGCTCAGCCCCAGCTCAGCCCCAGCCCTGCACCATCCCTGCCTCAACCTGGGCCCCAGCCCAGCCCCCAGCCCCGGCCCCAGACCTGGCCCTAGCCCAGCCCCAGCCCTGGCCCCAGCCCTATCCCAGCCCTGGTTCCAACCCCAGCCCAAGCCCAGCTCCAGCTCAGCCCCAGCCCAGCCCCGGCCCCAGCCCTGCCCCAGCCCCACCTCAGCCCCAGTCCAGCCCCAGTGCTGCTCCCAGCCTAGCCCCAGCCTCATCCCCAGCCCTGCCCTCAGCCCAGCCCCTGCCCCAGCCCGGCCCCAGCCCTACCCCAGCTCCGGCCCTTGCCCCAGCCCCAGTCGTGCCCCATCTCAGCCCCCATCCCCAGCCCTGCCCCAGAACCCATCCCCAGCCCGGCCCCAGCCCTGCACCCAGCCCAGACTTGGCCCAGCAGTGCCCCAGCCCCAGCCCTGCCCCAAACCCAGCCCCAGCCTGGCCCCAGCCCTGCCCCAGCTTGGGCCCCAGCCCTGTCCCCAGCCCCATCCCCATCCCTGCCCCCAGCCCAGTCCCAGCCCTGCCCCAGCCTAGTCCCGGTCCCAGCCCAGCCCCAGCCCTGCCCTGGCCCAAGCCCCAGCCCCAGCCCCAACCCAGCCCCAGCCCCGGCCCCAACCTCAGTCCCAGCCCTACTCCCAGCCCCGGCCCCAGCCTTGGCCCCAGCCCTACCCCAGCACTGCCCCAGCAACCGGGCCCAGCCGTGCCCCAAGCCCAGCCCAGACCCCACCCCAGCCCCACCCTCAGCCCCAGCCCACCCCCAGCCCCAGCCCTGCCCCAGCCCAGCCACAGCCACAGCCCAGCCCCAGACTTGAACCCAGCCACAGCTGCAGCCCCTGCCCCAGCCCAGACCCGGCTCCAGCCCTGCCCCAGCCCCAGCCCTAGCCCTAGCCCTAGCCCAGCCCTACCCTCAGCCCCGGCCCCAGCCCCAGCCCCAGCCCTGCCCAAGACATAGTTCCAGCCCTGGCCCCAGCCCTGCCCCCAGCCCAGCCCCGGCCACTGCCCCCAGCCCTGCCCCCAGCCCGGCCCCAGCCCAAGGCCCAGGCTCCATCCCAGTTCTGCCCCAGCCCCAGCCCCAACCCAGCCCCATCCCTGGCCCCAACCTCAGTCCCAGCCCTGCTCCCAGCCTCGGCCCCAGCCCTGCCCCAGGCCCAGCCCAGACCCCAGCCCAGCCCCACCCTCAGCCCCAGCCCAGCTCCATCCCCATCCCTGGACCCAGCCCCAGCCCAGCCCCATCCCTGGACCCAGCCCCAGCCCCAGCCTCAGCCCTTCCCCAGCACTGCCCCAGCCCCAGCCTCGGCTCCAGCCCAGCCCCAGCCCCAGCCCCAGCCCAGCCTCAGTCCCTGCCCCAGCCCAGTCCTGGTCCCAGCCTAGCCCCAGCCCTGCCCCAGCCCAAGCCACAGCCCTAGCCCCATCACCATCCCTACCCCCAGACCAGCCCCAGCCAAGCCCCAGCCCTGCCCCAGCCCTGCCCCAGCCTCGGGCCCAGCCCTGTCCCAGCCCCAGCACTAGCCCAGCCCCACCCTCAGCCCAGCCCCAGCCTGGCCCCAGGCCTGTCCGCAGCCCCAGCCCCAGCCCCAGCCCTGCCCAGGCACAGCCCAGACCCCAGCCCAGCCCCAGCCCAGACCCCAGCCCAGCCCCATCCCAATCCCTGCCCCCAGCCCAGACCTCAGCCCAGTCCCATCCCAATGCATGCCCCCAGCCCAGCCCCAGCCCTGCCCTAGCCCAAGCCCCAGCCCCCAGCCCCAGCCCTGCCCCCAGCCCAGCCCAGCCCCATCCCAATCCCTGCCCCCAGCCCTGCCTCAGGCCCAGCCCTGCCCCAGCCCAGCCCCGGCCCCAACCCAGCCCCGGCCCCAGCCCCAGTCCCATCCCTGCGCCCAGCCCAGCCCCTGCCCTGCCCCAGCCCTACTCCAGCCCAGTCCCGGTCCCAGCCCAGCCCCAGCCCTGCCCTAACCCAAGCCCTAGCCCCAGCCCCAGCCCCATCCCTGCCCCCAGCCCAGCCCCAGCCCCAGCTGTACCGCAGCCCTGCCCCAGCCTCGGGCCCAGCCCTGTCCCAGCCGAGCCCCACCCTCAGCCCCAGCCCAGCCCCCGCCCTGCCCCAGCCCCAGTCGTGCCCCAGCCCCGGCCCCAGCCCCAGCCCCAGCCCTGCCCCCAGCCCAGCCCCAGACCAAAACCCAGCCTCCAGCCTAATTCTGCCCCAGCCCCGGCCCCAACCCAGACCCAGCCCTGCTCCCAGCCCTGGCCCCAGCCCCAGCTCCAGCCCTATCCAGCCCTGCCCCAGCCTCGGGCCCAGCCCTGTCCCAGGCCCAGCCCAGACCCCAGCCCAGCCTCAGCCCTGGCCCCAGCCCTGCCCCTGCCCCAGCCCTAGCCCAGCCCCACCCTCAGCCCGGCCCCAGCCTGGCCCCAGCCCTGTCCACAGCCCCAGCCCCAGCCCCACCCTCTGTCCCAGCCTGGTCCCAGCCCTGCCCCAGCCCCAGCCCCAGCCCAGTCCCAGCCCTCCCCTAGCCCAAGCCCTGGCCCCAACCCTGCCCCCAGCCCAGCCCCAGCCCCAGTCCCAGCCCCACCCGTACCACAGCCCTGCCCCAGCCTCGTGCCCAGCCCTGCCCAGCCCCAGCCCAGCCTCCAGCCCCAGCCCAGCCCCCAGCCCAGGTGCAGACCTTCCACAGCCCAGCCCCAATCCAGCCCCAGCCCTGCCCCAGCCCAGCCCCCACCACAGCCCAGCCCCAGCCCTGGACCCCGCCCCAGCCCCAGCCCAGCCCCAGCCAGTTCTAGCTTGGCTTAGTAGGTGTTATGATACAGGTGCTCTGGCTCTAACAGTTGGAGACAAGTCAGCAGCTCAGTTAGGAACTCTCTCAAGGGATAATGGAATAGATAGACATCTAGGCAGGGCTCTCGGTAAGGTTAATCTGTGGATACGCCTTTTAATGGCAGTTGCCCTGAGATACCCTTCTCGAGATGATCTTCCATGGAATCCTAAACCCTGGACTACCATAGATGAGGGAATTAAGCGCTTGGGAGAATTTGCTGTTAGAGAGCTACTCTATGGTGAACATGAAACTCTGAATCCTGATGACATTCCTGTGGGTATTGGTCTTGCTAAAAAGATCATCAAACTTGCTCCTTCTAATTATGCAAACATTCTGGCAAGCAGAATTGTGTCAAGAAATTATGGTGGAGCTTCTCCTACGGTTGGCCAATTCAGTGATCAAATGAGACAATTGGAGGATAGCATGACACGTGGTTCTTTGGTTTCGGCCATTAAAACGATGTCTGGTGATATTCAGAATTGCATAAGAGAGTTAAAAGATGAATTTAGAAATTCCATATCCCAATTGGCACAAAGGGATAATTTCAATTCTCCCTCCAGGTGGGTACAAGTTTCATCTGTGAGGAATACACGTCCTCCAAGGAGGTCATTCCAAAACAGGTCATTCCAAAACAGGTCGTTCCAAAACAGACCACCAAGGCAATCACGTAGAACTATTTGGATAACTCTGCGTGATCAGTTTGGTGAGAACATGAACCGCTGGGATGGCCAACCAACTTCTAATCTTTTCAGAAGACTGAGGGAATTGCAAAGTGGCAGAACTCAAGGTAGCAATACCAGAAGGGTAGCTGTTACTTCCACAGTTCCCCAGAACAACTCTAGTGGCTCCAACAGTGGCTCCAGTTATAACATGCAAAGTTATAACACTGCACACTGTGCGCAATGCACATGTGCGCATGTTCCCCATAACTAGGGGTGCCCTGCCTCCCGCCAGGGGGAGGAGAGGGATAACAGAGATAACAGAATCTATTGGGATGTGTACATCCAGTGGCCTGGCACTTCACAATTTCGGAAGTACAGGGCCTTGGTTGACACAGGAGCTCAGTGCACCATAATGCCATCAAATTATCAGGGATCAGAGTCTAGAACTATACTGGGAGTCACTGGTGGATCTCAAGAGTTAAGTAAGGTAGAGGTTAATAGAAGTTTAACTGGTAAACAATGGAGGAAGCATACAGTTGTGACCGGACCTGACGCACCTTGTATTTTGGGAATTGATTTTCGAGAGAAGGGCGTTTCAAAGACCCTAGAGGTTACAAATGGGCTTTTGGAGTAGCTTCAGTAGAAATTGATGGACAAAAATTGAAGCTATCTGCTAGACCTGAGCTTTCTGATGAATCTGCAGTTGTGGGACAACACAAGATACAGGACAGTAAATTGCCGGTTGCTTCTCAGACTGTGCATCACAGACAATACAGAACCAATCGTGACTCTTTGTTGCCCATTCAGAATCTGATTCGTCAGTTGGAGAGTCAGAAAGCTGTCAGCAAAACTCATTCACCTTTCAACAGTCCAGTGTGGCCTGTGCGGAAGCAGAATGGAGACTGGCGTCTGACGGTAGACTACCGAGCCCTAAACGAAGTGACACCACCTATGAGTGCAGCAGTACCAGACATGATGGAGCTACAGTATGAGCTGGAATCCAAAGTGGCCAAATGGTATGCTACCATAGACATTGCTAATGCATTTTTCTCTAGTCCCATAGCAGAGGAATGCAGGCCTCAGTTTGCTTTCACCTGGAGAGGAATCCAGTACACTTTCAACAGACTGCCAATGGGCTGGATCCACAGCTCAAGCATCTGTCATGCAGTGATCCACAATGCTCTGGAGAAAGGCGGTGCTCCAGAACACATCCAGTTCATCGATGATATCATCGTCTGGGGTAAAACTGCTGAGGAAGTCTTCGAGAAAGGTAACAAAATCATTGACATTCTTCTGAATGCAGGTTTTGCCATCAAGCGAGACAAGGTGAAAGGACCTACCACAAAGATTCAGTTTCTGGGAGTGCGGTGGCAGGATGGACGCCGACACATTCCAGTGGATGTGGTAAATAGAGTCTCTACCATGGCAAATCCCACCAACAAGCAAGAGACTCTACGTTTCTTGGGGATAGTGGGATTTTGGAGACTGCACATTCCTGGATACAGTCAGATTGTGAAATCTCTGTATGATGTGACTCGAAAGAGAAACCATTTCCACTGGGGACCTGAACAACAAGCAGCCCTTGACCAGATAAAGCAAGAGGTAGTTCAAGCAATGGGTCTGGGACCTGTCCGAGATGGTCCAGACATTAAGAACATTTTGTACAAGGCTGCAAGTGACAATGGTCCAACCTGGTGCTTGTGGCAAAAAGCTCCAGGTGAGACACGTGGACGACCTCTTGGTTTCTGGAGTCGAGGTTACAGAGGTTCAGAGGCTAATTATACTCCAACAGAAAAAGAGATTCTAGCTGCCTATGAAGGAGTAAAAGCATCTTCTGAAGTAATTGGAACCGAATCACAACTTCACTTAGCCCCCACATTACCAGTTTTGAATTGGATGTTCAAAGGCAAAGGCTCCACACCACATCATGCCACAGACTCAACCTGGTCTAAGTGGATGGCTCTGATAACACAGAGAGCTCGAATGGGAAATCTTGAAAGGCCTGGTCTAGTGGAGGTGATCTCAAGTTGGCCTGAAGGTATCAACTGTGCTAAACCTCCAGAGGAGAAAGTAACTCGTGCTGAGGAAGCTCCTCCTTACAATGACCTTTCTGATGATGAAAAGAAATATGCTCTGTTCACAGACAGTTCCTGTTGTCTTGTTGGAAACAAGCGAAGGTGGAAGTCTGCAGTGTGGAGTCCAACACACCGAGTTGCAGAGGCGAAAGATGGAGAAGGAGAATCCAGTCAGTTCGCAGAGGTAAAAGCTGTCCAGCTAGCTCTCGACGTGGCTGAACGTGAGAGATGGCCAAAGCTTTATCTCTACACCGACTCATGGATGGTAGCTAATGCTCTGTGGGGTTGGCTAAAGAACTGGAAGAAGAGTGGTTGGCAGAGGGAAGGAAAACCCATTTGGGCAGCCGACCTGTGGCAGGACATTGCTGATTGAATCGAGAGAATTCCAGTGAAAGTGAGACACATCGATGCTCACATTCCTAAGAGCAAAGCTACTGAGGAACAGCAACACAACCATCAGGCAGATCTAGCTGCAAGAGTTTCTCAAGTAGACATGGACTCTAATCTTGATCTCGACTGGAAACACCGAGGTGAGATATTCTTAGCTCGGTGGGCTCATGATTTGTCAGGACATCAAGGCAGAGATGCAACATACCAATGGGCTCGTGACAGATCCATAGACATTTCCATGGATGCTATCACACAAGTCATCCATGACTGTGACATTTGTGCTGCTATTAAGCAGGCAAAACGACTTAAGCCCTTGTGGTATGGTGACAGATGGTCCAAGTACAAGTATGGTGAAGCTTGGCAGATTGACTACATCACTCTACCACATTCTCGTTCTGGTAAGCAGTACGTGCTTACTATGGTAGAGGCAAACACTGGATGGTTGGAAACTTATCCAGTTCCACATGCAACTGCACGCAACACCATTCTCGGTCTGGAGAGACAGATCCTGTGGAGACATGGAACTCCAGAGAGGATCGAGTCAGACAACGGAACTCATTTCAAGAACAACCTTGTAAAGAGCTGGGCAAAAGAGCACGGTAGTGAGTGGATATTCCACATTCCCTACTATGCACCAGCTTCAGGGAAGATTGAACACTACAACGGTTTGTTGAAGACCACTCTTAAAGCCATGGGGGGCGGATCTTTGAAAAACTGGGAAAAACATTTAGCACAAGCAACCTGGCTGGTAAATAGTAGAGGTTCAGTGAACCGAGCTGGACCTGCACATTCAGATTTGCTACGGAAAGTGGAAGGTGATAGAGTTCCTGTTGTTAGAGAAAAGAATCTGTTAGGTAAAACTGTTTGGGTATTTTCACCCTCAGGAGAGGCTAAACCTGTCTGAGGGGTGGTTTCAGCTGAAGGTCCGGGTCACACTTATTGGGTAATGCAAGAGAATGGTGAAATTCAGTGTATTCCACAAAGAAATTTAACTTTAGCTGAAAGAGGTTAATTTCAAATTATTGTATAGCTACATCGCGTCCAAAGGAAGAATCAACAAGGAAATCTACGGTGCACGAACCCTGAGATCCCTGAGAGCCCTGAGTCAACTAAGAGACCCTGAGATTCCCTGTTTCCCTTTTCTTCGCTTCGTCGGTGAAGAAATGAACTGTTTTCCATTTTTCTCATTTTCTGATTTTCTTGGACTTTTGAATCATCTACATCTGAGCATAGCCAGAATGGACTATGAAATTTACTCACAAACTGTAAATGTCGTTGTGGATTGGATGGACAGTGTGAACGGCCAATAAAATTGTTTAGAAGGGGTGGACTGTGACTGGTTGACGTTGTCCCCTTAAGAAAGGGAATATGGTGGACGGAAGTTGGTAAACGGAAAGAATAATCTAAACTATTTAATTGGTGAAGTGGGAGGAAGCACCTTCTGAACTGGGACAGCAGGAAGGTATACTGGGCTTTCCAGCACTTTTCTGCAGTCTTGCTTCCACCTCTTCTTCAGGCAGCAGCTTTCTGTGCTGGGCTTTCTGCCAAGGCTTCGGCCTTCAAACTGACAAACCTGATAAGGCCTGTATTAACTGCTTCCAATTAACACAAAACTGCTTTTAACTTCTCTCTTTCTCTTTCTCTCTCTTTTCTAACCTGCTCTGGGGAAGAGGGGGAGAGAGGGGGAGAGCGGAGGTGGGGAACCCCCTCAGCAAGGGGGGGGAACTCTCACTTCTGTGTTACTCTGTTGTATATCTTTGTATATATTGTAAATATTGTAAAATTGTATATATTCCCCTGCATACCCTACACTGCTTTGTAAATATACAGCTCCACTGCTTTGCTAATTCAGCTTGTGAGTTTTTTTTTTCCTTTCCCTTCAATTTTTCTTTCCCCTTACTTACAGGGGGAAGGGAAGAGGCTTCTTGGCCTTACCCTTCCAACCCACCACACCCAGCCACACCCTCAGACCCAGCCCAGCCCCAGCCCCAGCCACAGCCCCAGCCACAGCCCAGCCCCAGCCCTGGACCCAGCCCAAGCCCTGGACCCAGCCCCAGCCCCGGACCCAGCCCCAGCCCAGCCCCAGCCCCAGCCCCAGCCCTATCCCAGCCCCAATTCCAACCCCGGCCCAAGCCCAGCCCCAGCTCAGCCCCAGCCCAGCCCCAGCCCCAGCCCCAGCCACAGCCCAGCCCCAGCCCTGGACCCAGCCCCAGCCCCAGACCCAGCCCCAGCCCAGCCCCAGCCCTGGACCCAGCCCCAGCCCAGCCCCAGCCCTGCCCCAGCCCCGGCCCCAGCCCCGGCCCCAGCCCTATCCCAGCCCCAATTCCAACCCCGGCCCAAGCCCAGCCCCAGCTCAGCCCCAGCCCAGCCCCGGCCCCAGCCCCGGCCCCAACCTCAGTCCCAGCCCTGCTCCCAGCCCCAGCCCCAGCCTCGGCCCCAGCCCTACCCCAGCACTGCCCCAGCAATGAGGCCCAGCCCTGCCCCAGGCCCAGCCCAGCCCCCACCCCAGCCCCACCCTCAGCCGCAGCCCAGCCCCAGCCCCACCCTCAGCCCCAGCCCAGCCCCAGCCCCAGCCCTGCCACAGCCCAGCCCCAGCCACAGCCCAGCACCAGACCTGGACCCAGCCCCAGCCGCAGGCCCGGCCCAGCCCAAGGCCCAGCCCTGCCCCAGCCCCAGCCCTAGCCTAGCCCTACTCTCAGCCCCAGGCCACAGCCCCAGCCCCAGCCCCAGCCCTGCCCAAGGCTTGGTTCCAGACTCGGCCCCAGCCCTGCCCCCAACCCAGCCCCGGCCCCTGCCCCCAGCCCTGCCCACAGCCTGGCCCCAGCCTGGCCCCAGCCTAGGGCCCAGCCTCCAGCCTAGTTCTGCCCCATCCCAGCCCCAGCCCTGCCCCAGCCCAGCCCCAGCCTCGGGCCCAGCCATGCCCCAGCCCCAGCCCAGCCTCCAGCCCCAGCCCAGCCCCCAGCCCAGGTGCAGACCTTCCACAGCCCAGCCCCAATCCAGCCCCAGCCCAGCTCCAGCCTGGCCCCAGCCCTGCCCCAGCTCCAGCCCCAGACCCAGTTCCTTCCCCAGACCCCAGCCCAGCCACAGCTCTGCCCCAGCCCCCACACCAACCCTACACCAGCCCTTCCTCTAGCCCCAGCCCCAGCCCTGGCCCCAGCTCCAGCCCCAATCCAGCCCCAGCCCTGTCCCAGCCCCAGCCCCAGCCCTATCCCAGCCCCAATTCCAACCCTGGCCGAAGCCCAGCCCCAGCTCAACCCCAGCCTAGCCCCAGCCCCAACCTCAGTCCCAGCCCTGCTCCCAGCCCCAACGCCAGCCTCAGCCCCAGCCCTAACCCAGCCCTGCCCCAGCAACCGGGCCCAGACCCCAGCCCAGCCCCACCCTCAGCCCCAGCCCAGCCCCGGCCCCAGCCCCAGCCCAGCCCCAGCCCTAGCCCAGCCCTGCCCTCAGCCCAGTGCCAGCCTGGCCCCAGCACTGTCCGCAGCCCCAGCCCCAGCCCCAGCCCTGCCCAAGATTTGGTTCCAGGCCCGGCCCCAGCCCTGCCCCCAGCCCAGCCCCAGATCAGCCCCAGGCGAGCCCCAGGCCTGCCCCAGCGCCGGTCCTAGCCCTGCCCGAGCCCCAGCCCCAGCCCCGGCCGCAGCCCTGCCCCAGCCCCACTCCTGCCCTAGCCCCAGCCCCAGCCCCAGCCCCGGCTCCAGCCCTGCCCTAGCCCCAGTCCTGCCCCAGCCCAAGCCCGGGCTCCAGCCCTAGCCCAGCCGAGACCCAGCCCTGGACCCAGCCCAACCCTCGGCCCCGGCCCCAGCCCCAGCCCCAGCCCAGCCCCGGCCCCAGCCCCAGCCCGGGCCCCATCCCTGGCCCAGCCCCCAACCCAGCCTCAGCCCCATCCCTGCCCTAGCCCCAGCCCCAACCTTGGCCCCAGCCCAGCCTCAGCCACAGCCCTACCCCAGCCCCGGCCGCAGCCCTGTCCACAGCCCAGCCCCAGCCCTGCCCCAGTCCCAGCCACAGCCCCGGCCCCAGCCACAGCCCAGCCCCCGCCCCATCCCTGTCCCCAGCCCCAGACCCAGTCCCAGCCCCAGTCCCAGCCCCAGCCCCGGCCCCAGCGCAGCCCTAACCTAGCCCTGCCCCAGCCCCAGGCCTAGCCCAGCCCTACCCCCAGCCCCGGCCCCAGCCCTATCCCAGCCCTGCCCCAGAGCCAGCCCAGCCCCCAGCCCCAGCCCCAGCCCCGGCCCCAGTCTGTCCCCAGGTCCCAGCACAGCTGTAGCCCTGCCCCCAGCCCCGGCTCCAGCCCCAGACCCAGTTCCTTCCCCAGACCCCAGCCCAGCCCCAGCTCTGCCCCAGCCCCCACACCAACCCTACACCAGCCCTTCCTCTAGCCCCAGCCCCAGCCCTGGCCCCAGCTCCAGCCCCAATCCAGCCCCAGCCCTGTCCCAGCCCCAGCCCCAGCCCTATCCCAGCCCCAATTCCAACCCCGGCCGAAGCCCAGCCCCAGCTCAACCCCAGCCTAGCCCCAGCCCCAACCTCAGTCCCAGCCCTGCTCCCAGCCCCAACGCCAGCCTCAGCCCCAGCCCTAACCCAGCCCTGCCCCAGCAACCGGGCCCAGACCCCAGCCCAGCCCCACCCTCAGCCCCAGCCCAGCCCCGGCCCCAGCCCTGCCCCAGCCCCAGCCCCAGCCTTAGCCCAGCCCTGCCCTCAGCCCAGTCCCAGCCTGGCCCCAGCCCTGCCCTAGCCCAGCCCCAGCCACAGCCCAGCCCCAGCCCCAGCCCTGCACCCAGCCCCAGACCCTTCTCTAGTAGACTCTTCTCTACTTCCTTGGTTAGTTTGTTTACCATTTCCCATTGTGCTTCTGTTATTTCAATTCCTCTTCCTTCAAAATCTTATGTCTCTTACTTTTCCTTTTACTAATCCTTTTAATTATTCCTGATATTTCCCAACGAAAATTTCTCTAGTCTTTATTTCCCACTTATGCCAATCCCTTTCAATAATTTTCCATGGGGATTTAAATCCTTTTTCTCACTACAGAATAGGTTTTCTGTATTTACCAGCCCAAACTGCCTATTTTCAAATTCAGCATTCAGGACAAAATATTTTTTTGATTGATGCTTTTGACCCCAGATTATCATAACAGTTATTGTGATCGATGTTCGACTTCATGGGAAATGCTGTTTCCTCTTAGTCTTGATTCTTCTGCACATTAGTGAAGGAATAGTTGTTAAAATTAATACCTATTTACTACAAACCTTAACTTATGCTAATACCAAAAAATCCTTAAAACCTTAAAAAACTATGTTGAAATTAATCCATCAAATCAGTGTCTATAGGGTTGGCCTTGCCCTTTCGAGTTTGTGCGCAAAGGTACTAAGGCTGCCATAACCTGTTGACTATGCTCAAGCTGGTTTGTCATTGTCATTGACAACACCTCAGCCTGTTTTTGTAATCCCTTATCAATCACCTCCGTCAACATGGCCATCGGATTGCTTGGCAAGTCCTGAGCCCTCTGCAACAATTCGGCTACCGTCCATCTAGGATCTGCTGATGTAATAAGCTGCTGCGTCTGCTGGTTCCCATTCTGCATTAAACACTGCCTTAAAATTGCCTCTCGGATACCTTCTCCTACGCTTGCTGCTCTAAGTGCGGCAAGCAACTTATCTACAAATTCACCAAGAGGTTCCTGTCTACCTTGCTTAGTTCCCATATAGTGAGGATTTGCATTTCCATCCTTCTGCTTTTCAAAAGCTCTCCTTACTATCTGGGCTGATGCTTGCAAAACAGGCGGCTGTAAAAGTGCCTGTAACTCTGGTCTCTCATACTGTCCCGTTCCACACAACTGATCTACTGTTACACCAAATAATGGATCGTTTTGCTGTCTTTGTACTCCAGCTGCTTGTCTAGCTAGGTGTTCCCACTCATTCAAAAATGTCATAAATTGAGATGCTGTTAGGATCAGCTTCATAACATCATAAGAATCTCTAGGTAACATATTATAGTTCATATAAATAAAATCAATCATCTGTCTAGCTGGTTCAGATTGAATCCCAAACTGACTCTCAGTCTGTCTTAATTGAGATAACAATTTCCATGGCAATTGAGTTACATCAGCCTGAACAACATTTTGCTCCCCAGGGACCTGTGTATACATTACTGGAAAAGCTTGATGTGAAGCAGCCAGCCGGCTAAACCCTTCCTGACTTCCTTCGGCATTTAAGTGTTCTGCAACCTTTTGCCAATACTTTGCGTGCTTTCTTGCATGATCTTTAACACCACCTCCAGGACCTACCGCCCTGTTTGTCTCCTCTCCCTCACCTACTTTCTTCTCCTCTACAATTTGCTCAGCTGAAAGAGACGGGGAAGGCTCCTCAGCAGAGTCCTGTGTTACAGATTGTAATTCGACTCTGCCACCTAGCCCTTTTACACACGCAGCCTTCTCCTTTCTTAAATAATCCTGAACCTCTTCTGACAAAGGCAACCCAGAATGTGTAACACTTGCTCCATTTGGGTCCATATGATCTAATCGTACCCTGGCTTGATAAGCTGCCACTTGCTCCGCACGATGCTGATCCAATGCTGTCATAACCATCTTCCACCATTTTCCACACTCCTTTGCTCGTTTTTCATCATCTAACCCATGCAGCCACAAGTCTTGTCCAAACTTTTTCCACTGCAATCTTTCAAATACCTCATTTGGATCCTTAAAATATCCTAACTCTCCTGCATAGCTTAACAGCGGCACCAACTCCTTTTCAAAATTTAACTTACACTGTCGCTTTTCTAAAAAGCATTTAAATAAACCATACGCTGCCTGCCTATCCATGTCCGTATTTAAACGTTAATACCTGTGCGCACAGTCCTTGTTTAAGCAGTTCCCAGCTCTACAGCGTCTTCGGCTTCAAGGCTGTCTTCCCTTTTCTTGCAGCCTCCTGTACTGCTATCCCGGGCCGGCCTTCTTCTTGCCTCCGGCTTACTGTGAATCTCCCAAGTCCCGAAGAACTTCTTAGACCCTAACCTTTGTCTTCATTAGGGTCCCGTGTTCAAGCGCCACTTACTGCAAGAAGGGGCCGCTTTAACAACCAATGTGATCAGCGGAATCCAACTTTATTGAGTATCAGACACATCTTATATACAGTTTGCTATAATTATGCCCACTTGACAACATACTATTGGTTGCTCTCTAAAAGGTTACATCATTGTTTTCACAACTCCGTAGAATTCTTCTATCCGGCCTAATTGCTCTCTTCCCCAGATCTCGCCTCCTCCTTATCTTGCTTGCCTCCCTTCTCAGGGGCAGCAGGACTTAGTATACCAAGCAATCAGCACTTTCTCACATCTCTTACAGCGCCACTATATTATCAACAGAGAATTCTTCAAGGCCTGAATTGCACAGGCGTTCCTGGGACCCAAGGACCCTCTTGTTCAAAACAATCCTCAACACCAACCCTGCCCCAGCCCAAGCCCCAGCCCCAGCCACAGCTCCATCCCGGCCCCCAGCCCAGCCCAGCACCATCCCCATCCCTGACCCCAACCACAGCCCCAGCCCTTCCCCAGCCCCAGCCCCAGCCTCAGCCCCAGCCCAGCCCTAGCCCAGCCCTGCCCTCAGCCCAGCCCCAGCCCAGCCCCAGCCCCAGTCCTGCCCCAGCCCAGCCCCCAGCCCCAGCCCTGCCCCAGCCCTGTCCTCAGCCCAGCCCCAGCCCCAGCCCGACCCCAGCCCTGCCCCAGCCCCGGCCCCAGCCCCAGCCCAGCCCCAGCCCTGCCCCAGCTCCGGCCCTAGCCCTGTCCCCAGCCCCGTCCCCAGCCCCGTCCCCTACCCCAGCCCTGGCTTCTACCCAGCCCCGGCCCCAGCCCTTCCCCAGCCCTGCCCCAGTCCCAGCCTCAGCCCCGGCCCCAACCCCGGCCCCTGCCCAGCCCTAACCTAGCCCTGCCCCAGCCCCAGCCCTAGCCCAGCCCTGCCCTCAGCCCAGCCCCAGCCCCAGCCCCAGCCCAGCCACAGCCCCAGCCCTGCCCCAGCCCAGCCCCAGCCACAGCCCAGCCACAGCCCTGGACCCAGCCCCAGTCCTGTCCCAGCCCCGGCCCCAGCCCAGCCCTAGCCCAGCCCTGCCCCAGCCCCAGCCCTAGCCCAGCCCTGCCCTCAGCCCAGCCCCAGCCCTGGACCCAGCCCCAGCCCTGCCTTGAACCCAGCCCTAGTCCGGCCCCAGCCCTGCCCCAGCTCCGGCCCAAGCCCTGCCCCAGCCCAGGCCCCTGCCCCAGCCCCAGTCCTGCCCCATCCCAGCCCCCATCCCCAGCCCTGCCCCTGCCCCAGCCCGGCCCCAGCCTAGCCTCCAGCCCCAGCTCCAGCCCTGCCCCAGCCCAGCCCCCAGACCCAGCCCTGCCCCAGCCCTGCCCTCACCCCAGCCCCCACCCCAGCCCTGGACCCTGTCCCAGCCCCAGACCTGCCCCAGCCCTGCCCCAGCCCTGGCTCCTGCCCCATCCTCGGCCCCAGCCCAGCCCCAGCCCCAGCCCTAGCCCCACCCTCAGCCCCAGCCCAGCTCCAGCCCCAGCCTTGCCCCAGCCCGGCAGCCCCAGCCCTGGACCCAGCCCCATCCCCAGCCCCAGCCCAGCCCCAGCCCTGGACCCAGCCCCAGCCCCAGCCCCACCCTCGGCCCCAGCCCAGCCCCAGCCACAGCCCAGCCCCAGCCCTGGACCCAGCCCTGCCCCAGCCCAGCCCCAGCCACAGCCCAGCCCCTGCCCTGGACCCAGCCCCAGCCCCAGCCCCACCCTCGGCCCCAGCCCAGCCCCAGCCTCCGCCCTGCTCCAGCTCCAGACCTAGCCCAGCCCTGCCCCAGCCCAGCCCCAGCCCCGGCCCCAGCCCCAGCCCAGCCCCAGCCCTGGCCCTAGCCCTGTCCCCAGCCCCGTCCCCTACCCCAGCCCTGGCTTCTACCCAGCCCCGGCCCCAGCCCCAGCCCCAGCCCTGCCCCAGTCCCAGCCTCAGCCCCGGCCCCAGCCCCGGCCCCTGCCCAGCCCTAACCTAGCCCTGCCCCAGCCCCAGCCCTAGCCCAGCCCTGCCCTCAGCCCAGCCCCAGCCACAGCCCAGCCCCAGCCCTGGACCCAGCCCTGCCCCAGCCCAGCCCCACCCCCAGCCCTAGCCCTGTCCCCAGCCCCAGCCTGTGCCCCTGCCCCCAGCCCAGCCACAGCCCTGTCCGCAGCCCCAGCCCCAATCCCACCCCAAGCCCCGGCCCCAGCCCGGCCCCAGCCCTGCCCCAGCTCCGGCCCTAGCCCCACCCCAGCCCAAGCCCCAGACACAGCCACAGCCCCATCCCGGCCCCCAGCCCAGCCCAGCCCAGCCCCACCCAGCCCCATCCCCATCCCTGACCCCAACCCCATCCCCAGCCCAGCCCCAGCCCTTCCCCAGCCCCAGCCCCAGCCTCGGCCCTAGCCCAGCCCTAGCCCAGTCCTGCTCCAGCCCAGCCCCCAGCCCCAGCCCTAGCCCCACCCTCGGCCCCAGCCCAGCTCCAGCCCCAGGCCCGGCCCCTGCCCAGCCCTAACCTAGCCCTGCCCCAGCCCAGTCCCCAGCCCCAGCCCTGCCCCAGCCCTGCCCTCAACCCAGCGCCAGCCCCAGCCCGACCCCAGCCCTGCCCCAGCCCCGGCCCCAGCCCTGCCCCAGCTTCAGTCCCAGACCCAGCCCCGGCCCCAGCCCTGCTCCAGCCAGCCCCAGCCCAAGGCCCAGCCTCAAGCCTAGTCCTGCCCCAGCCCTGGCCCCAATCCAGCCCCAGCCCAGCCCCAGCCCTTCCCCAGCCCCAGCCCCAGCCTCGGCCCTAGCCCAGCCCTAGCCCAGCCCTGTCCGCAGCCCAGCCCCAGCCCAGCCCCAGCCCTGCCCTCACCCCAGCCCCAGCCCCAGCCCGACCCCAGCCCTGCCCCAGCCCCGGCCCCAGCCCCAGCCCAGCCCCAGCCCTGGCCCTAGCCCTGTCCCCAGCTCCATCCCCTACCCCAGCCCTGGCTTCTACCCAGCCCCGGCCCCAGCCCAGCCCCAGCCCCAGTCCTAGCCCTGTCCCCAGCCCCGGCCTGTGCCCCTGCCCCCAGCCCAGCCACAGCCCTCTCCGCAGCCCCAGCCCCAATCCCACCCCAAGCCCCGGCCCCAGCCCAGCCCTAGCCCAGCCCTGCCCCAGCCCGGCCTCAGCCCTGCCCCAGCTCCGGCCCTAGCCCTGTCCCCAGCCCAGGCCCCTGCCCCAGCCCAAGCCCCAGACACAGCCACAGCCCCATCCCGGCCCCCAGCCCAGCCCAGCCCAGCCCCATCCCCATCCCTGACCCCAACTCCATCCCCAGCCCAGCCCCAGCCCTTCCCCAGCCCCAGCCCCAGCCTCGGCCCTAGCCCAGCCCTAGCCCAGGCCTGTCCGCAGCCCAGCCCCAGCCCAGCCCCAGCCCCAGTCCTGCCCCAGCCCAGCCCCCAGCCCCAGCCCTAGCCCCACCCTCAGCCCCAGCTTAGCTCCAGCCCCAGCCCCGGCCCCTGCCCAGCCCCCACCCCAGCCCTGGACCCTGTCCCAGCCCCAGACCTGCCTCAGCCCTGCCCCAGCCCTGGCTCCTGCCCCATCCATGGCCCCAGCCCAGCCCCAGCCCCAGCCCTAGCCCCACTTTCAGCCCCAGCCCAGCTCCAGCCCCAGCCTTGCCCCAGCCCAGCCCCAGCCCCAGCCCTGGACCCAGCCCCATCCCCAGCCCCAGCCCAGCCCCAGCCCAGCCCCAGCCCTGGACCCAGCCCCAGCCCCAGCCCCACCCTCGGCCCCAGCCCAGCCCCAGCCACAGCCCAGCCCCAGCCCTGGACCCAGCCCTGCCCCAGCCCAGCCCCACCCCCAGCCCTAGCCCTGTCCCCAGCCCCGGCCTGTGCCCCTGCCCCCAGCCCAGCCACAGCCCTGTCCGCAGCCCCAGCCCCAATCCCACCCCAAGCCCCGGCCCCAGCCCAGCGCTAGCCCAGCCCTGCCCTAGCCCAGCCTCAGCCCTGCCCCAGCTCCGGCCCTAGCCCTGTCCCCAGCCCAGGCCCCTGCCCCAGCCCAAGCCCCAGACACAGCCACAGCCCCATCCCGGCCCCCAGCCCAGCCCAGCCCAGCCCCATCCCCATCCCTGACCCCAACTCCATCCCCAGCCCAGCCCCACCCCTTCCCCAGCCCCAGCCCCAGCCCTGCCCCAGTCCCAGCCTCAGCCCCGGCCCCAGCCCCGGCCCCTACCCAGCCCTAACCTAGCCCTGCCCCAGCCCCAGCCCTAGCCCTGCCCCAGCCCCAGCCCTAGCCCAGCCCTGCCCTCAGCCCAGCCCCAGCCACAGCCCAGCCCCAGCCCTGGACCCAGCCCTGCCCCAGCCCAGCCCCACCCCCAGCCCTAGCCCTGTCCCCAGCCCCGGCCTGTGCCCCTGCCCCCAGCCCAGCCACAGCCCTGTCCGCAGCCCCAGCCCCAATCCCACCCCAAGCCCCGGCCCCAGCCCAGCGCTAGCCCAGCCCTGCCCTAGCCCAGCCTCAGCCCTGCCCCAGCTCCGGCCCTAGCCCTGTCCCCAGCCCAGGCCCCTGCCCCAGCCCAAGCCCCAGACACAGCCACAGCCCCATCCCGGCCCCCAGCCCAGCCCAGCCCAGCCCCATCCCCATCCCTGACCCCAACTCCATCCCCAGCCCAGCCCCAGCCCTTCCCCAGCCCCAGCCCCAGCCTCGGCCCTAGCCCAGCCCTAGCCCAGGCCTGTCCGCAGCCCAGCCCCAGCCCAGCCCCAGCCCCAGTCCTGCCCAAGCCCAGCCCACAGCCCCAGCCCTAGCCCCACCCTCGGCCCCAGCCCAGCTCCAGCCCCAGCCCCGGCCCCTGCCCAGCCCCCACCCCAGCCCTGGACCCTGTCCCAGCCCCAGACCTGCCCCAGCCCTGCCCCAGCCCTGGCTCCTGCCCCATCCTTGGCCCCAGCCCAGCCCCAGGCCCAGCCCTAGCCCCACTTTCAGCCCCAGCCCAGCTCCAGCCCCAGCCTTGCCCCAGCCCAGCCCCAGCCCCAGCCCTGGACCCAGCCCCATCCCCAGCCCCAGCCCAGCCCCAGCCCAGCCCCAGCCCTGGACCCAGCCCCAGCCCCAGCCCCACCCTCGGCCCCAGCCCAGCCACAGCCACAGCCCAGCCCCAGCCCTGGACCCAGCTCCAGCCCCAGCCCAGCCCTAGCCCACCCCTGACCCAGCCTCCGCCCTGCTCCAGCTCCAGACCTAGCCCAGCCCTGCCCTCAGCCCAGCCCCAGGCCTGGATCCAGCCCCAGCCCAAGCCCCAGCCCTGCCCCAGCCCCGGCCCCAGCCCCAGCCCTGCCCCAGCCCTGGCCCTAGCCCTGTCCCCAGCCCCGTCCCCTACCCCAGCCCTGGCTTCTACCCAGCCCCGGCCCCAGCCCCAGCCCCAGCCCTGCCCCAGTCCCAGCCTCAGCCCCGGCCCCTGCCCAGCCCTAACCTAGCCCTGCCCCAGCCCCACCCTCGGCCCCAGCCCAGCCCCAGCCACAGCCCAGCCCCAGCCCTGGACCCAGCTCCAGCCCCAGCCCAGCCCTAGCCCAGCCCTGACCCAGCCTCCGCCCTGCTCCAGCTCCAGACCTAGCCCAGCCCAGCCCTGCCCTCAGCCCAGCCCCAGGCCTGGATCCAGCCCCAGCCCTGCCCCAGCCCTGCCCCCGCCCCGGCCCCAGCCCCAGCCCAGCCCCAGCCCTGGCCCTAGCCCTGTCCCCAGCCCCGTCCCCTACCCCAGCCCTGGCTTCTACCCAGCCCCGGCCCCAGCCCCAGCCTCAGCCCTGCCCCAGTCCCAGCCTCAGCCCCGGCCCCAGCCCCGGCCCCTGCCCAGCCCTAACCTAGCCCTGCCCCAGCCCCAGCCCTAGCCCAGCCCTGCCCTCAGCCCAGCCCCAGCCACAGCCCAGCCCCAGCCCTGGACCCAGCCCTGCCCCAGCCCAGCCCCACCCCCAGCCCTAGCCCTGTCCCCAGCCCCGGCCTGTGCCCCTGCCCCCAGCCCAGCCACAGCCCTGTCCGCAGCCCCAGCCCCAATCCCACCCCAAGCCCCGGCCCCTGCCCAGCCCTAGCCCAGCCCTGCCCCAGCCCAGCCCCACCCCCAGCCCTAGCCCTGTCCCCAGCCCCGGCCTGTGCCCCTGCCCCCAGCCCAGCCACAGCCCTGTCCGCAGCCCCAGCCCCAATCCCACCCCAAGCCCCGGCCCCAGCCCAGCCCTAGCCCAGCCCTGCCCCAGCCCGGCCTCAGCCCTGCCCCAGCTCCGGCCCTAGCCCTGTCCCCAGCCCAGGCCCCTGCCCCAGCCCAAGCCCCAGACACAGCCACAGCCCCATCCCGGCCCCCAGCCCAGCCCAGCCCAGCCCCATCCCCATCCCTGACCCCAACTCCATCCCCAGCCCAGCCCCAGCCCTTCCCCAGCCCCAGCCCCAGCCTCGGCCCTAGCCCAGCCCCAGCCCAGCCCCAGCCCCAGTCCTGCCCCAGCCCAGCCCCCAGCCCCAGCCCTAGCCCCACCCTCGGCCCCAGCCCAGCTCCAGCCCCAGCCCCGGCCCCTGCCCAGCCCCCACCCCAGCCCTGGACCCTGTCCCAGCCCCAGACCTGCCCCAGCCCTGCCCCAGCCCTGGCTCCTGCCCCATCCTTGGCCCCAGCCCAGCCCCAGCCCCAGCCCTAGCCCCACTTTCAGCCCCAGCCCAGCTCCAGCCCCAGCCTTGCCCCAGCCCAGCCCCAGCCCCAGCCCTGGACCCAGCCCCATCCCCAGCCCCAGCCCAGCCCCAGCCCAGCCCCAGCCCTGGACCCAGCCCCAGCCCCAGCCCCACCCTCGGCCCCAGCCCAGCCCCAGCCACAGCCCAGCCCCAGCCCTGGACCCAGCTCCAGCCCCAGCCCAGCCCTAGCCCAGCCCTGACCCAGCCTCCGCCCTGCTCCAGCTCCAGACCTAGCCCAGCCCTGCCCTCAGCCCAGCCCCAGGCCTGGATCCAGCCCCAGCCCTGCCCCAGCCCTGCCCCAGCCCCGGCCCCAGCCCCAGCCCAGCCCCAGCCCTGGCCCTAGCCCTGTCCCCAGGCCCGTCCCCTACCCCAGCCCTGGCTTCTACCCAGCCCCGGCCCCAGCCCCAGCCCCAGCCCTGCCCCAGTCCCAGCCTCAGCCCCGGCCCCAGCCCCGGCCCCTGCCCAGCCCTAACCTAGCCCTGCCCCAGCCCCACCCTCGGCCCCAGCCCAGCCCCAGCCACAGCCCAGCCACAGCCCTGGACCCAGCTCCAGCCCCAGCCCAGCCCTAGCCCAGCCCTGACCCAGCCTCCGCCCTGCTCCAGCTCCAGACCTAGCCCAGCCCTGCCCTCAGCCCAGCCCCAGGCCTGGATCCAGCCCCAGCCCTGCCCCAGCCCTGCCCCAGCCCCGGCCCCAGCCCCAGCCCAGCCCCAGCCCTGGCCCTAGCCCTGTCCCCAGCCCCGTCCCCTACCCCAGCCCTGGCTTCTACCCAGCCCCGGCCCCAGCCCCAGCCCCAGCCCTGCCCCAGTCCCAGCCTCAGCCCCGGCCCCAGCCCCGGCCCCTGCCCAGCCCTAACCTAGCCCTGCCCCAGCCCCACCCTCGGCCCCAGCCCTGCCCCAGCTCCGGCCCTAGCCCCACCCCAGCCCAAGCCCCAGACACAGCCACAGCCCCATCCCGGCCCCCAGCCCAGCCCAGCCCAGCCCCGCCCAGCCCCATCCCCATCCCTGACCCCAACCCCATCCCCAGCCCAGCCCCAGCCCTTCCCCAGCCCCAGCCCCAGCCTCGGCCCTAGCCCAGCCCTAGCCCAGTCCTGCTCCAGCCCAGCCCCCAGCCCCAGCCCTAGCCCCACCCTCGGCCCCAGCCCAGCTCCAGCCCCAGGCCCGGCCCCTGCCCAGCCCTAACCTAGCCCTGCCCCAGCCCAGTCCCCAGCCCCAGCCCTGCCCCAGCCCTGCCCTCAACCCAGCGCCAGCCCCAGCCCGACCCCAGCCCTGCCCCAGCCCCGGCCCCAGCCCTGCCCCAGCTTCAGTCCCAGACCCAGCCCCGGCCCCAGCCCTGCTCCAGCCAGCCCCAGCCCAAGGCCCAGCCTCAAGCCTAGTCCTGCCCCAGCCCTGGCCCCAATCCAGCCCCAGCCCAGCCCCAGCCCTTCCCCAGCCCCAGCCCCAGCCTCGGCCCTAGCCCAGCCCTATCCCAGCCCTGTCCGCAGCCCAGCCCCAGCCCTATCCCAGCCCCAATTCCAACCCTGGCCGAAGCCCAGCCCCAGCTCAACCCCAGCCTAGCCCCAGCCCCAACCTCAGTCCCAGCCCTGCTCCCAGCCCCAACGCCAGCCTCAGCCCCAGCCCTAACCCAGCCCTGCTCCAGCAACCGGGCCCAGACCCCAGCCCAGCCCCACCCTCAGCCCCAGCCCAGCCCCGGCCCCAGCCCCGCCCCAGCCCCAGCCCTAGCCCAGCCCTGTCCTCAGCCCAGTCCCAGCCTGGCCCCAGCACTGTCCGCAGCCCCAGCCCCAGCCCCAGCCCTGCCCAAGATTTGGTTCCAGGCCCAGCCCCAGCCCTGCCCCCAGCCCAGCCCCAGATCAGCCCCAGGCGAGCCCCAGGCCTGCCCCAGCGCCGGTCCTAGCCCTGCCCGAGCCCCAGCCCCAGCCCCGGCCGCAGCCCTGCTCCAGCCAGCCCCAGCCCAAGGCCCAGCCTCAAGCCTAGTCCTGCCCCAGCCCTGGCCCCAATCCAGCCCCAGCCCAGCCCCAGCCCTTCCCCAGCCCCAGCCCCAGCCTCGGCCCTAGCCCAGCCCTAGCCCAGCCCTGTCCGCAGCCCAGCCCCAGCCCAGCCCCAGCCCTGCCCTCACCCCAGCCCCAGCCCCAGCCCGACCCCAGCCCTTCCCCAGCCCCAGCCCCAGCCCCAGCCCAGCCCCAGCCCTGGCCCTAGCCCTGTCCCCAGCCCCATCCCCTACCCCAGCCCTGGCTTCTACCCAGCCCCGGCCCCAGCCCAGCCCCAGCCCCAGCCCTAGCCCTGTCCCCAGCCCCGGCCTGTGCCCGTGCCCCCCAGCCCAGCCACAGCCCTGTCCGCAGCCCCAGCCCCAATCCCACCCCAAGCCCCGGCCCCGGCCCCAGCCCAGCCCCAGCCCTGGCCCTAGCCCTGTCCCCAGCCCCATCCCCTACCCCATTCCTGGCTTCTACCCAGCCCCGGCCCCAGCCCCAGCCCCAGCCCTGCCCCAGTCCCAGCCTCAGCCCCGGCCCCAGCCCCGGCCCCTGCCCAGCCCCAGCCCTAGCCCTGCCCCAGCCCCAGCCCTAGCCCAGCCCTGCCCTCAGCCCAGCCCCAGCCACAGCCCAGCCCCAGCCCTGGACCCAGCCCTGCCCCAGCCCAGCCCCACCCCCAGCCCTAGCCCTGTCCCCAGCCCCGGCCTGTGCCCCTGCCCCCAGCCCAGCCACAGCCCTGTCCGCAGCCCCAGCCCCAATCCCACCCCAAGCCCCGGCCCCAGCCCAGCCCTAGCCCAGCCCTGCCCCAGCCCAGCCTCAGCCCTGCCCCAGCTCCGGCCCTAGCCCTGTCCCCAGCCCAGGCCCCTTCCCCAGCCCAAGCCCCAGCCCCAGCCACAGCCCCATCCCGGCCCCCAGCCCAGCTCCAGCCCTAGCCCAGCCCCAGCCCTGGACCCAGCCTCAGCCCCAGCCCCACCCCCGGCCCAAGCCCCGGCCCCAGCCCAGCTCCAGTCCCAGCCTAGCCCCAGCCCTGCCCTAACCCCGGCCCCATCCCCGGTCCCAGCCCAGCCCTAGCCCAGCCCTGATCCAGCCCCAGCGCTATCCCAGCCCTGCCCTCAGCCCAGTCCCAGGCCTGGACCCAGCCTCACCCCTGCCCCGAGCCCTGCCCCAGCCCTGCCCTCAGCCCAGACCCAGACCCAGCCCGGCCCCAGCCCTGTCCCCAGCCCAGCCCCAGCCCTGCCCCAGTCCCAGCCACAGCTCTGACCTCAGCCCCCTGTACAGCCCCAGACCTGCCCCAGCCCCAGCCCAGCCTCCAGCTTCAGCCCAGCCCCCAGCCCAGGTGCAGACCTTCCACAGCCCAGCCCCAATCCAGCCCCAGCCCAGCTCCAGCCCAGCCCTGCCCCAGCCCTGCCCCAGCCCCGGCCCTACCCTGCCCCAGCCTTGCCCCAGCGCCAGCCCAGCCCCCAGTCCCGGCCCCAGCCCTGCCCCAGCCCTGCCCCAGAGCCAGCCCAGCCCCCAGCCCCAGCCCCAGCCCCAGCCCCGGCCCCAGTCTGTCCCCAGGTCCCAGTACAGCCGTAGCCCTGCCCCCAGCCCCGGCTCCAGCCCCAGACCCAGTTCCTTCCCCAGACCCCAGCCCAGCCCCAGCTCTGCCCCAGCCCCCACACCAACCCTACACCAGCCCTTCCTCTAGCCCCAGCCCCAGCCCTGGCCCCAGCTCCAGCCCCAATCCAGCCCCAGCCCTGTCCCAGCCCCAGCCCCAGCCCTATCCCAGCCCCAATTCCAACCCTGGCCGAAGCCCAGCCCCAGCTCAACCCCAGCCTAGCCCCAGCCCCAACCTCAGTCCCAGCCCTGCTCCCAGCCCCAACGCCAGCCTCAGCCCCAGCCCTAACCCAGCCCTGCTCCAGCAACCGGGCCCAGACCCCAGCCCAGCCCCACCCTCAGCCCCAGCCCAGCCCCGGCCCCAGCCCCGCCCCAGCCCCAGCCCTAGCCCAGCCCTGTCCTCAGCCCAGTCCCAGCCTGGCCCCAGCACTGTCCGCAGCCCCAGCCCCAGCCCCAGCCCTGCCCAAGATTTGGTTCCAGGCCCAGCCCCAGCCCTGCCCCCAGCCCAGCCCCAGATCAGCCCCAGGCGAGCCCCAGGCCTGCCCCAGCGCCGGTCCTAGCCCTGCCCGAGCCCCAGCCCCAGCCCCGGCCGCAGCCCTGCCCCAGCCCCACTCCTGCCCTAGCCCCAGCCCCAGCCCCAGCCCCGGCTCCAGCCCTGCCCTAGCCCCAGTCCTGCCCCAGCCCAAGCCCGGGCTCCAGCCCTAGCCCAGCCCAGACCCAGCCCTGGACCCAGCCCAACCCTCGGCCCCGGCCCCAGCCCCAGCCCCAGCCCAGCCCCGGCCCCAGCCCCAGCCCGGGCCCCATCCCTGGCCCAGCCCCCAACCCAGCCTCAGCCCCATCCCTGCCCTAGCCCCAGCCCCAACCTTGGCCCCAGCCCAGCCTCAGCCACAGCCCTACCCCAGCCCCGGCCGCAGCCCTGTCCACAGCCCAGCCCCAGCCCTGCCCCAGTCCCAGCCACAGCCCCGGCCCCAGCCAC
Organism: Melanerpes formicivorus; assembly: GCF_026170545.1. Classification (NCBI taxonomy): domain Eukaryota; kingdom Metazoa; phylum Chordata; class Aves; order Piciformes; family Picidae; genus Melanerpes; species Melanerpes formicivorus. The sequence continues at coordinate 62,966 of NW_027142951.1, forward strand.
AGCCCAGCCCCCGCCCCATCCCTGTCCCCAGCCCCAGCCCCAGTCCCAGCCCCAGTCCCAGCCCCAGCCCCGGCCCCAGCGCAGCCCTAACCTAGCCCTGCCCCAGCCCCAGGCCTAGCCCAGCCCTACCCCCAGCCCTGGCCCCAGCCCTATCCCAGCCCTGCCCCAGAGCCAGCCCAGCCCCCAGCCCCAGCCCCAGCCCCGGCCCCAGTCTGTCCCCAGGTCCCAGCACAGCTGTAGCCCTGCCCCCAGCCCCGGCTCCAGCCCCAGACCCAGTTCCTTCCCCAGACCCCAGCCCAGCCCCAGCTCTGCCCCAGCCCCCACACCAACCCTACACCAGCCCTTCCTCTAGCCCCAGCCCCAGCCCTGGCCCCAGCTCCAGCCCCAATCCAGCCCCAGCCCTGTCCCAGCCCCAGCCCCAGCCCTATCCCAGCCCCAATTCCAACCCCGGCCGAAGCCCAGCCCCAGCTCAACCCCAGCCTAGCCCCAGCCCCAACCTCAGTCCCAGCCCTGCTCCCAGCCCCAACGCCAGCCTCAGCCCCAGCCCTAACCCAGCCCTGCCCCAGCAACCGGGCCCAGACCCCAGCCCAGCCCCACCCTCAGCCCCAGCCCAGCCCCGGCCCCAGCCCTGCCCCAGCCCCAGCCTTAGCCCAGCCCTGCCCTCAGCCCAGTCCCAGCCTGGCCCCAGCCCTGCCCTAGCCCAGCCCCAGCCACAGCCCAGCCCCAGCCCCAGCCCTGCACCCAGCCCCAGACCCTTCTCTAGTAGACTCTTCTCTACTTCCTTGGTTAGTTTGTTTACCATTTCCCATTGTGCTTCTGTTATTTCAATTCCTCTTCCTTCAAAATCTTATGTCTCTTACTTTTCCTTTTACTAATCCTTTTAATTATTCCTGATATTTCCCAACTAAAATTTCTCTAGTCTTTATTTCCCACTTATGCCAATCCCTTTCAATAATTTTCCATGGGGATTTAAATCCTTTTTCTCACCACAGAATAGGTTTTCTGTATTTACCAGCCCAAACTGCCTATTTTCAAATTCAACATTCAGGACAAAATATTTTTTTGATTGATGCTTTTGACCCCAGATTATCATAACAGTTATTGTGATCGATGTTCGACTTCATGGGAAATGCTGTTTCCTCTTAGTCTTGATTCTTCTGCACATTAGTGAAGGAATAGTTGTTAAAATTAATACCTATTTACTACAAACCTTAACTTATGCTAATACCAAAAAATCCTTAAAACCTTAAAAAACTATGTTGAAATTAATCCATCAAATCAGTGTCTATAGGGTTGGCCTTGCCCTTTCGAGTTTGTGCGCAAAGGTACTAAGGCTGCCATAACCTGTTGACTATGCTCAAGCTGGTTTGTCATTGTCATTGACAACACCTCAGCCTGTTTTTGTAATCCCTTATCAATCACCTCCGTCAACATGGCCATCGGATTGCTTGGCAAGTCCTGAGCCCTCTGCAACAATTCGGCTACCGTCCATCTAGGATCTGCTGATGTAATAAGCTGCTGCGTCTGCTGGTTCCCATTCTGCATTAAACACTGCCTTAAAATTGCCTCTCGGATACCTTCTCCTACGCTTGCTGCTCTAAGTGCGGCAAGCAACTTATCTACAAATTCACCAAGAGGTTCCTGTCTACCTTGCTTAGTTCCCATATAGTGAGGATTTGCATTTCCATCCTTCTGCTTTTCAAAAGCTCTCCTTACTATCTGGGCTGATGCTTGCAAAACAGGCGGCTGTAAAAGTGCCTGTAACTCTGGTCTCTCATACTGTCCCGTTCCACACAACTGATCTACTGTTACACCAAATAATGGATCGTTTTGCTGTCTTTGTACTCCAGCTGCTTGTCTAGCTAGGTGTTCCCACTCATTCAAAAATGTCATAAATTGAGATGCTGTTAGGATCAGCTTCATAACATCATAAGAATCTCTAGGTAACATATTATAGTTCATATAAATAAAATCAATCATCTGTCTAGCTGGTTCAGATTGAATCCCAAACTGACTCTCAGTCTGTCTTAATTGAGATAACAATTTCCATGGCAATTGAGTTACATCAGCCTGAACAACATTTTGCTCCCCAGGGACCTGTGTATACATTACTGGAAAAGCTTGATGTGAAGCAGCCAGCCGGCTAAACCCTTCCTGACTTCCTTCGGCATTTAAGTGTTCTGCAACCTTTTGCCAATACTCTGCGTGCTTTCTTGCATGATCTTTAACACCACCTCCAGGACCTACCGCCCTGTTTGTCTCCTCTCCCTCACCTACTTTCTTCTCCTCTACAATTTGCTCAGCTGAAAGAGACGGGGAAGGCTCCTCACCAGAGTCCTGTGTTACAAATTGTAATTCGACTCTGCCACCTAGCCCTTTTACACACGCAGCCTTCTCCTTTCTTAAATAATCCTGAACCTCTTCTGACAAAGGCAACCCAGAATGTGTAACACTTGCTCCATTTGGGTCCATATGATCTAATCGTACCCTGGCTTGATAAGCTGCCACTTGCTCCGCACGATGCTGATCCAATGCTGTCATAACCATCTTCCACCATTTTCCACACTCCTTTGCTCGTTTTTCATCATCTAACCCATGCAGCCACAAGTCTTGTCCAAACTTTTTCCACTGCAATCTTTCAAATACCTCATTTGGATCCTTAAAATATCCTAACTCTCCTGCATAGCTTAACAGCGGCACCAACTCCTTTTCAAAATTTAACTTACACTGTCGCTTTTCTAAAAAGCATTTAAATAAACCATACGCTGCCTGCCTATCCATGTCCATATTTAAACGTTAATACCTGTGCGCACAGTCCTTGTTTAAGCAGTTCCCAGCTCTACAGCGTCTTCGGCTTCAAGGCTGTCTTCCCTTTTCTTGCAGCCTCCTGTACTGCTATCCCGGGCCGGCCTTCTTCTTGCCTCCGGCTTACTGTGAATCTCCCAAGTCCCGAAGAACTTCTTAGACCCTAACCTTTGTCTTCATTAGGGTCCCGTGTTCAAGCGCCACTTACTGCAAGAAGGGGCCGCTTTAACAACCAATGTGATCAGCGGAATCCAACTTTATTGAGTATCAGACACATCTTATATACAGTTTGCTATAATTATGCCCACTTGACAACATACTATTGGTTGCTCTCTAAAAGGTTACATCATTGTTTTCACAACTCCGTAGAATTCTTCTATCCGGCCTAATTGCTCTCTTCCCCAGATCTCGCCTCCTCCTTATCTTGCTTGCCTCCCTTCTCAGGGGCAGCAGGACTTAGTATACCAAGCAATCAGCACTTTCTCACATCTCTTACAGCGCCACTATATTATCAACAGAGAATTCTTCAAGGCCTGAATTGCACAGGCGTTCCTGGGACCCAAGGACCCTCTTGTTCAAAACAATCCTCAACACCAACCCTGCCCCAGCCCAAGCCCCAGCCCCAGCCACAGCCCCATCCCGGCCCCCAGCCCAGCCCAGCACCATCCCCATCCCTGACCCCAACCACAGCCCCAGCCCTTCCCCAGCCCCAGCCCCAGCCTCAGCCCCAGCCCAGCCCTAGCCCAGCCCTGCCCTCAGCCCAGCCCCAGCCCAGCCCCAGCCCCAGTCCTGCCCCAGCCCAGCCCCCAGCCCCAGCCCTGCCCCAGCCCTGTCCTCAGCCCAGCCCCAGCCCCAGCCCGACCCCAGCCCTGCCCCAGCCCCGGCCCCAGCCCCAGCCCAGCCCCAGCCCTGCCCCAGCTCCGGCCCTAGCCCTGTCCCCAGCCCCGTCCCCAGCCCCGTCCCCTACCCCAGCCCTGGCTTCTACCCAGCCCTGGCCCCAGCCCTTCCCCAGCCCTGCCCCAGTCCCAGCCTCAGCCCCGGCCCCAGCCCCGGCCCCCTGCCCAGCCCTAACCTAGCCCTGCCCCAGCCCCAGCCCTAGCCCAGCCCTGCCCTCAGCCCAGCCCCCAGCCCCAGCCCAGCCACAGCCCCAGCCCTGCCCCAGCCCAGCCCCAGCCACAGCCCAGCCACAGCCCTGGACCCAGCCCCAGTCCTGTCCCAGCCCCGGCCCCAGCCCAGCCCTAGCCCAGCCCTGCCCCAGCCCCAGCCCTAGCCCAGCCCTGCACTCAGCCCAGCCCCAGCCCTGGACCCAGCCCCAGCCCTGGCTTCTACCCAGCCCTAGTCCGGCCCCAGCCCTGCCCCAGCTCCGGCCCAAGCCCTGCCCCAGCCCAGGCCCCTGCCCCAGCCCCAGTCCTGCCCCATCCCAGCCCCCATCCCCAGCCCTGCCCCTGCCCCAGCCCGGCCCCAGCCTAGCCTCCAGCCCCAGCTCCAGCCCTGCCCCAGCCCAGCCCCCAGACCCAGCCCTGCCCCAGCCCTGCCCTCACCCCAGCCCCTACCCCAGCCCTGGACCCTGTCCCAGCCCCAGACCTGCCCCAGCCCTGCCCCAGCCCTGGCTCCTGCCCCATCCTCGGCCCCAGCCCAGCCCCAGCCCCAGCCCTAGCCCCACCCTCAGCCCCAGCCCAGCTCCAGCCCCAGCCTTGCCCCAGCCCGGCAGCCCCAGCCCTGGACCCAGCCCCATCCCCAGCCCCAGCCCAGCCCCAGCCCTGGACCCAGCCCCAGCCCCAGCCCCACCCTCGGCCCCAGCCCAGCCCCAGCCACAGCCCAGCCCCAGCCCTGGACCCAGCCCTGCCCCAGCCCAGCCCCAGCCACAGCCCAGCCCCAGCCCTGGACCCAGCCCCAGCCCCAGCCCCACCCTCGGCCCCAGCCCAGCCCCAGCCTCCGCCCTGCTCCAGCTCCAGACCTAGCCCAGCCCTGCCCCAGCCCAGCCCCAGCCCCGGCCCCAGCCCCAGCCCAGCCCCAGCCCTGGCCCTAGCCCTGTCCCCAGACCCGTCCCCTACCCCAGCCCTGGCTTCTACCCAGCCCCGGCCCCAGCCCCAGCCCCAGCCCTGCCCCAGTCCCAGCCTCAGCCCCGGCCCCAGCCCCGGCCCCTGCCCAGCCCTAACCTAGCCCTGCCCCAGCCCCAGCCCTAGCCCAGCCCTGCCCTCAGCCCAGCCCCAGCCACAGCCCAGCCCCAGCCCTGGACCCAGCCCTGCCCCAGCCCAGCCCCACCCCCAGCCCTAGCCCTGTCCCCAGCCCCGGCCTGTGCCCCTGCCCCCAGCCCAGCCACAGCCCTGTCCGCAGCCCCCGCCCCAATCCCACCCCAAGCCCCGGCCCCAGCCCGGCCCCAGCCCTGCCCCAGCTCCGGCCCTAGCCCCACCCCAGCCCAAGCCCCAGACACAGCCACAGCCCCACCCAGCCCCATCCCCATCCCTGACCCCAACCCCATCCCCAGCCCAGCCCCAGCCCTTCCCCAGCCCCAGCCCCAGCCTCGGCCCTAGCCCAGCCCTAGCCCAGTCCTGCTCCAGCCCAGCCCCCAGCCCCAGTCCTAGCCCCACCCTCGGCCCCAGCCCAGCTCCAGCCCCAGGCCCGGCCCCTGCCCAGCCCTAACCTAGCCCTGCCCCAGCCCAGTCCCCAGCCCCAGCCCTGCCCCAGCCCTGCCCTCAACCCAGCGCCAGCCCCAGCCCGACCCCAGCCCTGCCCCAGCCCCGGCCCCAGCCCTGCCCCAGCTTCAGTCCCAGACCCAGCCCCGGCCCCAGCCCTGCTCCAGCCAGCCCCAGCCCAAGGCCCAGCCTCAAGCCTAGTCCTGCCCCAGCCCTGGCCCCAATCCAGCCCCAGCCCAGCCCCAGCCCTTCCCCAGCCCCAGCCCCAGCCTCGGCCCTAGCCCAGCCCTAGCCCAGCCCTGTCCACAGCCCACCCCTGACCCAGCCTCCGCCCTGCTCCAGCTCCAGACCTAGCCCAGCCCTGCCCTCAGCCCAGCCCCAGGCCTGGATCCAGCCCCAGCCCAAGCCCCAGCCCTGCCCCAGCCCCGGCCCCAGCCCCAGCCCAGCCCCAGCCCTGGCCCTAGCCCTGTCCCCAGCCCCGTCCCCTACCCCAGCCCTGGCTTCTACCCAGCCCCGGCCCCAGCCCCAGCCCCAGCCCTGCCCCAGTCCCAGCCTCAGCCCCGGCCCCAGCCCCGGCCCCTGCCCAGCCCTAACCTAGCCCTGCCCCAGCCCCACCCTCGGCCCCAGCCCAGCCCCAGCCACAGCCCAGCCCCAGCCCTGGACCCAGCTCCAGCCCCAGCCCAGCCCTAGCCCAGCCCTGACCCAGCCTCCGCCCTGCTCCAGATCCAGACCTAGCCCAGCCCTGCCCTCAGCCCAGCCCCAGGCCTGGATCCAGCCCCAGCCCTGCCCCAGTCCCAGCCTCAGCCCCGTCCCCAGCCCCGGCCCCTGCCCAGCCCTAACCTAGCCCAGCCCCACCCCCAGCCCTAGCCCTGTCCCCAGCCCTGGCCTGTGCCCCTGCCCCCAGCCCAGCCACAGCCCTGTCCGCAGCCCCAGCCCCAATCCCACCCCAAGCCCCGGCCCCTGCCCAGCCCTAGCCCAGCCCTGCCCCAGCCCAGCCCCACCCCCAGCCCTAGCCCTGTCCCCAGCCCCGGCCTGTGCCCCTGCCCCCAGCCCAGCCACAGCCCTGTCCGCAGCCCCAGCCCCAATCCCACCCCAAGCCCCGGCCCCAGCCCAGCCCTAGCCCAGCCCTGCCCCAGCCCGGCCTCAGCCCTGCCCCAGCTCCGGCCCTAGCCCTGTCCCCAGCCCAGGCCCCTGCCCCAGCCCAAGCCCCAGACACAGCCACAGCCCCATCCCGGCCCCCAGCCCAGCCCAGCCCAGCCCCATCCCCATCCCTGACCCCAACTCCATCCCCAGCCCAGCCCCAGCCCTTCCCCAGCCCCAGCCCCAGCCTCGGCCCTAGCCCAGCCCCAGCCCAGCCCCAGCCCCAGTCCTGCCCCAGCCCAGCCCCCAGCCCCAGCCCTAGCCCCACCCTCGGCCCCAGCCCAGCTCCAGCCCCAGCCCCGGCCCCTGCCCAGCCCCCACCCCAGCCCTGGACCCTGTCCCAGCCCCAGACCTGCCCCAGCCCTGCCCCAGCCCTGGCTCCTGCCCCATCCTTGGCCCCAGCCCAGCCCCAGCCCCAGCCCTAGCCCCACTTTCAGCCCCAGCCCAGCTCCAGCCCCAGCCTTGCCCCAGCCCAGCCCCAGCCCCAGCCCTGGACCCAGCCCCATCCCCAGCCCCAGCCCAGCCCCAGCCCAGCCCCAGCCCTGGACCCAGCCCCAGCCCCAGCCCCACCCTCGGCCCCAGCCCAGCCCCAGCCACAGCCCAGCCCCAGCCCTGGACCCAGCTCCAGCCCCAGCCCAGCCCTAGCCCAGCCCTGACCCAGCCTCCGCCCTGCTCCAGCTCCAGACCTAGCCCAGCCCTGCCCTCAGCCCAGCCCCAGGCCTGGATCCAGCCCCAGCCCTGCCCCAGCCCTGCCCCAGCCCCGGCCCCAGCCCCAGCCCTGGCCCTAGCCCTGTCCCCAGCCCCGTCCCCTACCCCAGCCCTGGCTTCTACCCAGCCCCGGCCCCAGCCCCAGCCCCAGCCCTGCCCCAGTCCCAGCCTCAGCCCCGGCCCCAGCCCCGGCCCCTGCCCAGCCCTAACCTAGCCCTGCCCCAGCCCCACCCTCGGCCCCAGCCCAGCCCCAGCCACAGCCCAGCCCCAGCCCTGGACCCAGCTCCAGCCCCAGCCCAGCCCTAGCCCAGCCCTGACCCAGCCTCCGCCCTGCTCCAGCTCCAGACCTAGCCCAGCCCTGCCCTCAGCCCAGCCCCAGGCCTGGATCCAGCCCCAGCCCTGCCCCAGTCCCAGCCTCAGCCCCGTCCCCAGCCCCGGCCCCTGCCCAGCCCTAACCTAGCCCTGCCCCAGTCCCAGCCCTAGCCCAGCCCTGCCCTCAGCCCAGCCCCAGCCACAGCCCAGCCCCAGCCCTGGACCCAGCCCTGCCCCAGCCCAGCCCCACCCCCAGCCCTAGCCCTGTCCCGAGCCCTGGCCTGTGCCCCTGCCCACAGCCCAGCCACAGCCCTGTCCGCAGCCCCAGCCCCAATCCCACCCCAAGCCCCGGCCCCTGCCCAGCCCTAGCCCAGCCCTGCCCCAGCCCAGCCCCACCCCCAGCCCTAGCCCTGTCCCCAGCCCCGGCCTGTGCCCCTGCCCCCAGCCCAGCCACAGCCCTGTCCGCAGCCCCAGCCCCAATCCCACCCCAAGCCCCGGCCCCAGCCCAGCCCTAGCCCAGCCCTGCCCCAGCCCGGCCTCAGCCCTGCCCCAGCTCCGGCCCTAGCCCTGTCCCCAGCCCAGGCCCCTGCCCCAGCCCAAGCCCCAGACACAGCCACAGCCCCATCCCGGCCCCCAGCCCAGCCCAGCCCAGCCCCATCCCCATCCCTGACCCCAACTCCATCCCCAGCCCAGCCCCAGCCCTTCCCCAGCCCCAGCCCCAGCCTCGGCCCTAGCCCAGCCCCAGCCCAGCCCCAGCCCCAGTCCTGCCCCAGCCCAGCCCCCAGCCCCAGCCCTAGCCCCACCCTCGGCCCCAGCCCAGCTCCAGCCCCAGCCCCGGCCCCTGCCCAGCCCCCACCCCAGCCCTGGACCCTGTCCCAGCCCCAGACCTGCCCCAGCCCTGCCCCAGCCCTGGCTCCTGCCCCATCCTTGGCCCCAGCCCAGCCCCAGCCCCAGCCCTAGCCCCACTTTCAGCCCCAGCCCAGCTCCAGCCCCAGCCTTGCCCCAACCCAGCCCCAGCCCCAGCCCTGGACCCAGCCCCATCCCCAGCCCCAGCCCAGCCCCAGCCCAGCCCCAGCCCTGGACCCAGCCCCAGCCCCAGCCCCACCCTCGGCCCCAGCCCAGCCCCAGCCACAGCCCAGCCCCAGCCCTGGACCCAGCTCCAGCCCCAGCCCAGCCCTAGCCCAGCCCTGACCCAGCCTCCGCCCTGCTCCAGCTCCAGACCTAGCCCAGCCCTGCCCTCAGCCCAGCCCCAGGCCTGGATCCAGCCCCAGCCCTGCCCCAGCCCTGCCCCAGCCCCGGCCCCAGCCCCAGCCCTGGCCCTAGCCCTGTCCCCAGCCCCGTCCCCTACCCCAGCCCTGGCTTCTACCCAGCCCCGGCCCCAGCCCCAGCCCCATCCCTGCCCCAGTCCCAGCCTCAGCCCCGGCCCCAGCCCCGGCCCCTGCCCAGCCCTAACCTAGCCCTGCCCCAGCCCCACCCTCGGCCCCAGCCCAGCCCCAGCCACAGCCTAGCCCCAGCCCTGGACCCAGCTCCAGCCCCAGCCCAGCCCTAGCCCAGCCCTGACCCAGCCTCCGCCCTGCTCCAGCTCCAGACCTAGCCCAGCCCTGCCCTCAGCCCAGCCCCAGGCCTGGATCCAGCCCCAGCCCTGCCCCAGCCCTGCCCCAGCCCCGGCCCCAGCCCCAGCCCAGCCCCAGCCCTGGCCCTAGCCCTGTCCCCAGCCCCGTCCCCTACCCCAGCCCTGGCTTCTACCCAGCCCCGGCCCCAGCCCCAGCCCCAGCCCTGCCCCAGTCCCAGCCTCAGCCCCGGCCCCAGCCCCGGCCCCTGCCCAGCCCTAACCTAGCCCTGCCCCAGCCCCAGCCCTAGCCCAGCCCTGCCCTCAGCCCAGCCACAGCCACAGCCCAGCCCCAGCCCTGGACCCAGCCCTGCCCCAGCCCAGCCCCACCCCCAGCCCTAGCCCTGTCCCCAGCCCCGGCCTGTGCCCCTGCCCCCAGCCCAGCCACAGCCCTGTCCGCAGCCCCAGCCCCAATCCCACCCCAAGCCCCGGCCCCTGCCCAGCCCTAGCCCAGCCCTGCCCCAGCCCTGGCTCCTGCCCCATCCTCGGCCCCAGCCCAGCCCCAGCCCCAGCCCTAGCCCCACCCTCAGCCCCAGCCCAGCTCCAGCCCCAGCCTTGCCCCAGCCCGGCAGCCCCAGCCCTGGACCCAGCCCCATCCCCAGCCCCAGCCCAGCCCCAGCCCTGGACCCAGCCCCAGCCCCAGCCCCACCCTCGGCCCCAGCCCAGCCCCAGCCACAGCCCAGCCCCAGCCCTGGACCCAGCCCTGCCCCAGCCCAGCCCCAGCCACAGCCCAGCCCCTGCCCTGGACCCAGCCCCAGCCCCAGCCCCACCCTCGGCCCCAGCCCAGCCCCAGCCTCCGCCCTGCTCCAGCTCCAGACCTAGCCCAGCCCTGCCCCAGCCCAGCCCCAGCCCCGGCCCCAGCCCCAGCCCAGCCCCAGCCCTGGCCCTAGCCCTGTCCCCAGACCCGTCCCCTACCCCAGCCCTGGCTTCTACCCATCCCCGGCCCCAGCCCCAGCCCCAGCCCTGCCCTAGTCCCAGCCTCAGCCCCGGCCCCAGCCCCGGCCCCTGCCCAGCCCTAACCTAGCCCTGCCCCAGCCCCAGCCCTAGCCCAGCCCTGCCCTCAGCCCAGCCCCAGCCACAGCCCAGCCCCAGCCCTGGACCCAGCCCTGCCCCAGCCCAGCCCCACCCCCAGCCCTAGCCCTGTCCCCAGCCCCGGCCTGTGCCCCTGCCCCCAGCCCAGCCACAGCCCTGTCCGCAGCCCCCGCCCCAATCCCACCCCAAGCCCCGGCCCCAGCCCGGCCCCAGCCCTGCCCCAGCTCCGGCCCTAGCCCCACCCCAGCCCAAGCCCCAGACACAGCCACAGCCCCATCCCGGCCCCCAGCCCAGCCCAGCCCAGCCCCACCCAGCCCCATCCCCATCACTGACCCCAACCCCATCCCCAGCCCAGCCCCAGCCCTTCCCCAGCCCCAGGCCCAGCCTCGGCCCTAGCCCAGCCCTAGCCCAGTCCTGCTCCAGCCCAGCCCCCAGCCCCAGTCCTAGCCCCACCCTCGGCCCCAGCCCAGCTCCAGCCCCAGGCCCGGCCCCTGCCCAGCCCTAACCTAGCCCTGCCCCAGCCCAGTCCCCAGCCCCAGCCCTGCCCCAGCCCTGCCCTCAACCCAGCGCCAGCCCCAGCCCGACCCCAGCCCTGCCCCAGCCCCGGCCCCAGCCCTGCCCCAGCTTCAGTCCCAGACCCAGCCCCGGCCCCAGCCCTGCTCCAGCCAGCCCCAGCCCAAGGCCCAGCCTCAAGCCTAGTCCTGCCCCAGCCCTGGCCCCAATCCAGCCCCAGCCCAGCCCCAGCCCTTCCCCAGCCCCAGCCCCAGCCTCGGCCCTAGCCCAGCCCTAGCCCAGCCCTGTCCACAGCCCACCCCTGACCCAGCCTCCGCCCTGCTCCAGCTCCAGACCTAGCCCAGCCCTGCCCTCAGCCCAGCCCCAGGCCTGGATCCAGCCCCAGCCCAAGCCCCAGCCCTGCCCCAGCCCCGGCCCCAGCCCCAGCCCAGCCCCAGCCCTGGCCCTAGCCCTGTCCCCAGCCCCGTCCCCTACCCCAGCCCTGGCTTCTACCCAGCCCCGGCCCCAGCCCCAGCCCCAGCCCTGCCCCAGTCCCAGCCTCAGCCCCGGCCCCAGCCCCGGCCCCTGCCCAGCCCTAACCTAGCCCTGCCCCAGCCCCACCCTCGGCCCCAGCCCAGCCCCAGCCACAGCCCAGCCCCAGCCCTGGACCCAGCTCCAGCCCCAGCCCAGCCCTAGCCCAGCCCTGACCCAGCCTCCGCCTTGCTCCAGCTCCAGACCTAGCCCAGCCCTGCCCTCAGCCCAGCCCCAGGCCTGGATCCAGCCCCAGCCCTGCCCCAGTCCCAGCCTCAGCCCCGTCCCCAGCCCCGGCCCCTGCCCAGCCCTAACCTAGCCCAGCCCCACCCCCAGCCCTAGCCCTGTCCCCAGCCCTGGCCTGTGCCCCTGCCCCCAGCCCAGCCACAGCCCTGTCCGCAGCCCCAGCCCCAATCCCACCCCAAGCCCCGGCCCCTGCCCAGCCCTAGCCCAGCCCTGCCCCAGCCCAGCCCCACCCCCAGCCCTAGCCCTGTCCCCAGCCCCGGCCTGTGCCCCTGCCCCCAGCCCAGCCACAGCCCTGTCCGCAGCCCCAGCCCCAATCCCACCCCAAGCCCCGGCCCCAGCCCAGCCCTAGCCCAGCCCTGCCCCAGCCCGGCCTCAGCCCTGCCCCAGCTCCGGCCCTAGCCCTGTCCCCAGCCCAGGCCCCTGCCCCAGCCCAAGCCCCAGACACAGCCACAGCCCCATCCCGGCCCCCAGCCCAGCTCCAGCCCAGCCCCATCCCCATCCCTGACCCCAACTCCATCCCCAGCCCAGCCCCACCCCTTCCCCAGCCCCAGCCCCAGCCTCGGCCCTAGCCCAGCCCCAGCCCAGCCCCAGCCCCAGTCCTGCCCCAGCCCAGCCCCCAGCCCCAGCCCTAGCCCCACCCTCGGCCCCAGCCCAGCTCCAGCCCCAGCCCCGGCCCCTGCCCAGCCCCCACCCCAGCCCTGGACCCTGTCCCAGCCCCAGACCTGCCCCAGCCCTGCCCCAGCCCTGGCTCCTGCCCCATCCTTGGCCCCAGCCCAGCCCCAGCCCCAGCCCTAGCCCCACTTTCAGCCCCAGCCCAGCTCCAGCCCCAGCCTTGCCCCAGCCCAGCCCCAGCCCCAGCCCTGGACCCAGCCCCATCCCCAGCCCCAGCCCAGCCCCAGCCCAGCCCCAGCCCTGGACCCAGCCCCAGCCCCAGCCCCACCCTCGGCCCCAGCCCAGCCCCAGCCACAGCCCAGCCCCAGCCCTGGACCCAGCTCCAGCCCCAGCCCAGCCCTAGCCCAGCCCTGACCCAGCCTCCGCCCTGCTCCAGCTCCAGACCTAGCCCAGCCCTGCCCTCAGCCCAGTCCCAGGCCTGGATCCAGCCCCAGCCCTGCCCCAGCCCTGCCCCAGCCCCGGCCCCAGCCCCAGCCCTGGCCCTAGCCCTGTCCCCAGCCCCGTCCCCTACCCCAGCCCTGGCTTCTACCCAGCCCCGGCCCCAGCCCCAGCCCCAGCCCTGCCCCAGTCCCAGCCTCAGCCCCGGCCCCAGCCCCGGCCCCTGCCCAGCCCTAACCTAGCCCTGCCCCAGCCCCACCCTCGGCCCCAGCCCAGCCCCAGCCACAGCCTAGCCCCAGCCCTGGACCCAGCTCCAGCCCCAGCCCAGCCCTAGCCCAGCCCTGACCCAGCCTCCGCCCTGCTCCAGCTCCAGACCTAGCCCAGCCCTGCCCTCAGCCCAGCCCCAGGCCTGGATCCAGCCCCAGCCCTGCCCCAGCCCTGCCCCCGCCCCGGCCCCAGCCCCAGCCCAGCCCCAGCCCTGGCCCTAGCCCTGTCCCCAGCCCCGTCCCCTACCCCAGCCCTGGCTTCTACCCAGCCCCGGCCCCAGCCCCAGCCCCAGCCCTGCCCCAGTCCCAGCCTCAGCCCCGGCCCCAGCCCCGGCCCCTGCCCAGCCCTAACCTAGCCCTGCCCCAGCCCCAGCCCTAGCCCAGCCCTGCCCTCAGCCCAGCCCCAGCCACAGCCCAGCCCCAGCCCTGGACCCAGCCCTGCCCCAGCCCAGCCCCAGCCCCAGCCCTAGCCCTGTCCCCAGCCCCGGCCTGTGCCCCTGCCCCCAGCCCAGCCACAGCCCTGTCCGCAGCCCCAGCCCCAATCCCACCCCAAGCCCCGGCCCCTGCCCAGCCCTAGCCCAGCCCTGCCCCAGCCCGGCCCCAGCCCTGCCCCAGCTCCGGCCCTAGCCCCACCCCAGCCCAAGCCCCAGACACAGCCACAGCCCCATCCCGGCCCCCAGCCCAGCCCAGCCCAGCCCCACCCAGCCCCATCCCCATCCCTGACCCCAACCCCATCCCCAGCCCAGCCCCAGCCCTTCCCCAGCCCCAGCCCCAGCCTCGGCCCTAGCCCAGCCCTAGCCCAGTCCTGCTCCAGCCCAGCCCCCAGCCCCAGCCCTAGCCCCACCCTCGGCCCCAGCCCAGCTCCAGCCCCAGGCCCGGCCCCTGCCCAGCCCTAACCTAGCCCTGCCCCAGCCCAGTCCCCAGCCCCAGCCCTGCCCCAGCCCTGCCCTCAACCCAGCGCCAGCCCCAGCCCGACCCCAGCCCTGCCCCAGCCCCGGCCCCAGCCCTGCCCCAGCTTCAGTCCCAGACCCAGCCCCGGCCCCAGCCCTGCTCCACCCAGCCCCAGCCCAAGGCCCAGCCTCAAGCCTAGTCCTGCCCCAGCCCTGGCCCCAATCCAGCCCCAGCCCAGCCCCAGCCCTTCCCCAGCCCCATCCCCAGCCTCGGCCCTAGCCCAGCCCTAGCCCAGCCCTGTCCGCAGCCCAGCCCCAGCCCTATCCCAGCCCCAATTCCAACCCTGGCCGAAGCCCAGCCCCAGCTCAACCCCAGCCTAGCCCCAGCCCCAACCTCAGTCCCAGCCCTGCTCCCAGCCCCAACGCCAGCCTCAGCCCCAGCCCTAACCCAGCCCTGCTCCAGCAACCGGGCCCAGACCCCAGCCCAGCCCCACCCTCAGCCCCAGCCCAGCCCCGGCCCCAGCCCCGCCCCAGCCCCAGCCCTAGCCCAGCCCTGTCCTCAGCCCAGTCCCAGCCTGGCCCCAGCACTGTCCGCAGCCCCAGTCCCAGCCCCAGCCCTGCCCAAGATTTGGTTCCAGGCCCAGCCCCAGCCCTGCCCCCAGCCCAGCCCCAGATCAGCCCCAGGCGAGCCCCAGGCCTGCCCCAGCGCCGGTCCTAGCCCTGCCCGAGCCCCAGCCCCAGCCCCGGCCGCAGCCCTGCTCCAGCCAGCCCCAGCCCAAGGCCCAGCCTCAAGCCTAGTCCTGCCCCAGCCCTGGCCCCAATCCAGCCCCAGCCCAGCCCCAGCCCTTCCCCAGCCCCAGCCCCAGCCTCGGCCCTAGCCCAGCCCTAGCCCAGCCCTGTCCGCAGCCCAGCCCCAGCCCAGCCCCAGCCCTGCCCTCACCCCAGCCCCAGCCCCAGCCCGACCCCAGCCCTTCCCCAGCCCCGGCCCCAGCCCCAGCCCAGCCCCAGCCCTGGCCCTAGCCCTGTCCCCAGCCCCATCCCCTACCCCAGCCCTGGCTTCTACCCAGCCCCGGCCCCAGCCCAGCCCCAGCCCTAGCCCTAGCCCTGTCCCCAGCCCCGGCCTGTGCCCGTGCCCCCAGCCCAGCCACAGCCCTGTCCGCAGCCCCAGCCCCAATCCCACCCCAAGCCCCGGCCCCAGCCCAGCCCCAGCCCTGGCCCTAGCCCTGTCCCCAGCCCCATCCCCTACCCCATTCCTGGCTTCTACCCAGCCCCGGCCCCAGCCCCAGCCCCAGCCCTGCCCCAGTCCCAGCCTCAGCCCCGGCCCCAGCCCCGGCCCCTGCCCAGCCCCAGCCCTAGCCCTGCCCCAGCCCCAGCCCTAGCCCAGCCCTGCCCTCAGCCCAGCCCCAGCCACAGCCCAGCCCCAGCCCTGGACCCAGCCCTGCCCCAGCCCAGCCCCACCCCCAGCCCTAGCCCTGTCCCCAGCCCCGGCCTGTGCCCCTGCCCCCAGCCCAGCCACAGCCCTGTCCGCAGCCCCAGCCCCAATCCCACCCCAAGCCCCGGCCCCAGCCCAGCCCTAGCCCAGCCCTGCCCCAGCCCAGCCTCAGCCCTGCCCCAGCTCCGGCCCTAGCCCTGTCCCCAGCCCAGGCCCCTTCCCCAGCCCAAGCCTCAGCCACAGCCACAGCCCCATCCCGGCCCCCAGCCCAGCTCCAGCCCTAGCCCAGCCCCAGCCCTGGACCCAGCCTCAGCCCCAGCCCCACCCCCGGCCCAAGCCCCGGCCCCAGCCCAGCTCCAGTCCCAGCCTAGCCCCAGCCCTGCCCTAACCCCGGCCCCATCCCCGGTCCCACCCCAGCCCTAGCCCAGCCCTGATCCAGCCCCAGCGCTATCCCAGCCCTGCCCTCAGCCCAGTCCCAGGCCTGGACCCAGCCTCACCCCTGCCCCGAGCCCTGCCCCAGCCCTGCCCTCAGCCCAGACCCAGACCCAGCCCGGCCCCAGCCCTGTCCCCAGCCCAGCCCCAGCCCTACCCCAGTCCCAGCCACAGCTCTGACCTCAGCCCCCTGTACAGCCCCAGACCTGCCCCAGCCCCAGCCCAGCCTCCAGCTTCAGTCCAGCCCCCAGCCCAGGTGCAGACCTTCCACAGCCCAGCCCCAATCCAGCCCCAGCCCAGCTCCAGCCCAGCCCTGCCCCAGCCCTGCCCCAGCCCCGGCCCTACCCTGCCCCAGCCTTGCCCCAGCGCCAGCCCAGCCCCCAGCCCCGGCCCCAGCCCTGCCCCAGCCCTGCCCCAGAGCCAGCCCAGCCCCCAGCCCCAGCCCCAGCCCAGCCCCAGCCCTGGCCCTAGCCCTGTCCCCAGCCCCATCCCCTACCCCAGCCCTGGCTTCTACCCAGCCCCGGCCCCAGCCCCAGCCCCAGCCCTGCCCCAGTCCCAGCCTCAGCCCCGGCCCCAGCCCCGGCCCCTGCCCAGCCCTAACCTAGCCCTGCCCCAGCCCCAGCCCTAGCCCAGCCCTGCCCTCAGCCCAGCCCCAGCCACAGCCCAGCCCCAGCCCTGGACCCAGCCCTGCCCCAGCCCAGCCCCACCCCCAGCCCTAGCCCTGTCCCCAGCCCCGGCCTGTGCCCCTGCCCCCAGCCCAGCCACAGCCCTGTCCGCAGCCCCAGCCCCAATCCCACCCCAAGCCCCGGCCCCTGCCCAGCCCTAGCCCAGCCCTGCCCCAGCCCGGCCCCAGCCCTGCCCCAGCTCCGGCCCTAGCCCCACCCCAGCCCAAGCCCCAGACACAGCCACAGCCCCATCCCGGCCCCCAGCCCAGCCCAGCCCAGCCCCACCCAGCCCCATCCCCATCCCTGACCCCAACCCCATCCCCAGCCCAGCCCCAGCCCTTCCCCAGCCCCAGCCCCAGCCTCGGCCCTAGCCCAGCCCTAGCCCAGTCCTGCTCCAGCCCAGCCCCCAGCCCCAGCCCTAGCCCCACCCTCGGCCCCAGCCCAGCTCCAGCCCCAGGCCCGGCCCCTGCCCAGCCCTAACCTAGCCCTGCCCCAGCCCAGTCCCCAGCCCCAGCCCTGCCCCAGCCCTGCCCTCAACCCAGCGCCAGCCCCAGCCCGACCCCAGCCCTGCCCCAGCCCCGGCCCCAGCCCTGCCCCAGCTTCAGTCCCAGACCCAGCCCCGGCCCCAGCCCTGCTCCACCCAGCCCCAGCCCAAGGCCCAGCCTCAAGCCTAGTCCTGCCCCAGCCCTGGCCCCAATCCAGCCCCAGCCCAGCCCCAGCCCTTCCCCAGCCCCATCCCCAGCCTCGGCCCTAGCCCAGCCCTAGCCCAGCCCTGTCCGCAGCCCAGCCCCAGCCCTATCCCAGCCCCAATTCCAACCCTGGCCGAAGCCCAGCCCCAGCTCAACCCCAGCCTAGCCCCAGCCCCAACCTCAGTCCCAGCCCTGCTCCCAGCCCCAACGCCAGCCTCAGCCCCAGCCCTAACCCAGCCCTGCTCCAGCAACCGGGCCCAGACCCCAGCCCAGCCCCACCCTCAGCCCCAGCCCAGCCCCGGCCCCAGCCCCGCCCCAGCCCCAGCCCTAGCCCAGCCCTGTCCTCAGCCCAGTCCCAGCCTGGCCCCAGCACTGTCCGCAGCCCCAGTCCCAGCCCCAGCCCTGCCCAAGATTTGGTTCCAGGCCCAGCCCCAGCCCTGCCCCCAGCCCAGCCCCAGATCAGCCCCAGGCGAGCCCCAGGCCTGCCCCAGCGCCGGTCCTAGCCCTGCCCGAGCCCCAGCCCCAGCCCCGGCCGCAGCCCTGCTCCAGCCAGCCCCAGCCCAAGGCCCAGCCTCAAGCCTAGTCCTGCCCCAGCCCTGGCCCCAATCCAGCCCCAGCCCACCCCCAGCCCTTCCCCAGCCCCAGCCCCAGCCTCGGCCCTAGCCCAGCCCTAGCCCAGCCCTGTCCGCAGCCCAGCCCCAGCCCAGCCCCAGCCCTGCCCTCACCCCAGCCCCAGCCCCAGCCCGACCCCAGCCCTTCCCCAGCCCCGGCCCCAGCCCCAGCCCAGCCCCAGCCCTGGCCCTAGCCCTGTCCCCAGCCCCATCCCCTACCCCAGCCCTGGCTTCTACCCAGCCCCGGCCCCAGCCCAGCCCCAGCCCTAGCCCTAGCCCTGTCCCCAGCCCCGGCCTGTGCCCGTGCCCCCAGCCCAGCCACAGCCCTGTCCGCAGCCCCAGCCCCAATCCCACCCCAAGCCCCGGCCCCAGCCCAGCCCCAGCCCTGGCCCTAGCCCTGTCCCCAGCCCCATCCCCTACCCCATTCCTGGCTTCTACCCAGCCCCGGCCCCAGCCCCAGCCCCAGCCCTGCCCCAGTCCCAGCCTCAGCCCCGGCCCCAGCCCCGGCCCCTGCCCAGCCCCAGCCCTAGCCCTGCCCCAGCCCCAGCCCTAGCCCAGCCCTGCCCTCAGCCCAGCCCCAGCCACAGCCCAGCCCCAGCCCTGGACCCAGCCCTGCCCCAGCCCAGCCCCACCCCCAGCCCTAGCCCTGTCCCCAGCCCCGGCCTGTGCCCCTGCCCCCAGCCCAGCCACAGCCCTGTCCGCAGCCCCAGCCCCAATCCCACCCCAAGCCCCGGCCCCAGCCCAGCCCTAGCCCAGCCCTGCCCCAGCCCAGCCTCAGCCCTGCCCCAGCTCCGGCCCTAGCCCTGTCCCCAGCCCAGGCCCCTTCCCCAGCCCAAGCCTCAGCCACAGCCACAGCCCCATCCCGGCCCCCAGCCCAGCTCCAGCCCTAGCCCAGCCCCAGCCCTGGACCCAGCCTCAGCCCCAGCCCCACCCCCGGCCCAAGCCCCGGCCCCAGCCCAGCTCCAGTCCCAGCCTAGCCCCAGCCCTGCCCTAACCCCGGCCCCATCCCCGGTCCCAGCCCAGCCCTAGCCCAGCCCTGATCCAGCCCCAGCGCTATCCCAGCCCTGCCCTCAGCCCAGTCCCAGGCCTGGACCCAGCCTCACCCCTGCCCCGAGCCCTGCCCCAGCCCTGCCCTCAGCCCAGACCCAGACCCAGCCCGGCCCCAGCCCTGTCCCCAGCCCAGCCCCAGCCCTACCCCAGTCCCAGCCACAGCTCTGACCTCAGCCCCCTGTACAGCCCCAGACCTGCCCCAGCCCCAGCCCAGCCTCCAGCTTCAGCCCAGCCCCCAGCCCAGGTGCAGACCTTCCACAGCCCAGCCCCAATCCAGCCCCAGCCCAGCTCCAGCCCAGCCCTGCCCCAGCCCTGCCCCAGCCCCGGCCCTACCCTGCCCCAGCCTTGCCCCAGCGCCAGCCCAGCCCCCAGCCCCGGCCCCAGCCCTGCCCCAGCCCTGCCCCAGAGCCAGCCCAGCCCCCAGCCCCAGCCCCAGCCCCAGCCCCGGCCCCAGTCTGTCCCCAGGTCCCAGTACAGCCGTAGCCCTGCCCCCAGCCCCGGCTCCAGCCCCAGACCCAGTTCCTTCCCCAGACCCCAGCCCAGCCCCAGCTCTGCCCCAGCCCCCACACCAACCCTACACCAGCCCTTCCTCTAGCCCCAGCCCCAGCCCTGGCCCCAGCTCCAGCCCCAATCCAGCCCCAGCCCTGTCCCAGCCCCAGCCCCAGCCCTATCCCAGCCCCAATTCCAACCCTGGCCGAAGCCCAGCCCCAGCTCAACCCCAGCCTAGCCCCAGCCCCAACCTCAGTCCCAGCCCTGCTCCCAGCCCCAACGCCAGCCTCAGCCCCAGCCCTAACCCAGCCCTGCTCCAGCAACCGGGCCCAGACCCCAGCCCAGCCCCACCCTCAGCCCCAGCCCAGCCCCGGCCCCAGCCCCGCCCCAGCCCCAGCCCTAGCCCAGCCCTGTCCTCAGCCCAGTCCCAGCCTGGCCCCAGCACTGTCCGCAGCCCCAGCCCCAGCCCCAGCCCTGCCCAAGATTTGGTTCCAGGCCCAGCCCCAGCCCTGCCCCCAGCCCAGCCCCAGATCAGCCCCAGGCGAGCCCCAGGCCTGCCCCAGCGCCGGTCCTAGCCCTGCCCGAGCCCCAGCCCCAGCCCCGGCCGCAGCCCTGCCCCAGCCCCACTCCTGCCCTAGCCCCAGCCCCAGCCCCAGCCCCGGCTCCAGCCCTGCCCTAGCCCCAGTCCTGCCCCAGCCCAAGCCCGGGCTCCAGCCCTAGCCCAGCCCAGACCCAGCCCTGGACCCAGCCCAACCCTCGGCCCCGGCCCCAGCCCCAGCCCCAGCCCAGCCCCGGCCCCAGCCCCAGCCCGGGCCCCATCCCTGGCCCAGCCCCCAACCCAGCCTCAGCCCCATCCCTGCCCTAGCCCCAGCCCCAACCTTGGCCCCAGCCCAGCCTCAGCCACAGCCCTACCCCAGCCCCGGCCGCAGCCCTGTCCACAGCCCAGCCCCAGCCCTGCCCCAGTCCCAGCCACAGCCCCGGCCCCAGCCACAGCCCAGCCCCCGCCCCATCCCTGTCCCCAGCCCCAGCCCCAGTCCCAGCCCCAGTCCCAGCCCCAGCCCCAGCCCCAGCGCAGCCCTAACCTAGCCCTGCCCCAGCCCCAGGCCTAGCCCAGCCCTACCCCCAGCCCTGGCCCCAGCCCTATCCCAGCCCTGCCCCAGAGCCAGCCCAGCCCCCAGCCCCAGCCCCAGCCCCGGCCCCAGTCTGTCCCCAGGTCCCAGCACAGCTGTAGCCCTGCCCCCAGCCCCGGCTCCAGCCCCAGACCCAGTTCCTTCCCCAGACCCCAGCCCAGCCCCAGCTCTGCCCCAGCCCCCACACCAACCCTACACCAGCCCTTCCTCTAGCCCCAGCCCCAGCCCTGGCCCCAGCTCCAGCCCCAATCCAGCCCCAGCCCTGTCCCAGCCCCAGCCCCAGCCCTATCCCAGCCCCAATTCCAACCCCGGCCGAAGCCCAGCCCCAGCTCAACCCCAGCCTAGCCCCAGCCCCAACCTCAGTCCCAGCCCTGCTCCCAGCCCCAACGCCAGCCTCAGCCCCAGCCCTAACCCAGCCCTGCCCCAGCAACCGGGCCCAGACCCCAGCCCAGCCCCACCCTCAGCCCCAGCCCAGCCCCGGCCCCAGCCCTGCCCCAGCCCCAGCCTTAGCCCAGCCCTGCCCTCAGCCCAGTCCCAGCCTGGCCCCAGCCCTGCCCTAGCCCAGCCCCAGCCACAGCCCAGCCCCAGCCCCAGCCCTGCACCCAGCCCCAGACCCTTCTCTAGTAGACTCTTCTCTACTTCCTTGGTTAGTTTGTTTACCATTTCCCATTGTGCTTCTGTTATTTCAATTCCTCTTCCTTCAAAATCTTATGTCTCTTACTTTTCCTTTTACTAATCCTTTTAATTATTCCTGATATTTCCCAACTAAAATTTCTCTAGTCTTTATTTCCCACTTATGCCAATCCCTTTCAATAATTTTCCATGGGGATTTAAATCCTTTTTCTCACCACAGAATAGGTTTTCTGTATTTACCAGCCCAAACTGCCTATTTTCAAATTCAACATTCAGGACAAAATATTTTTTTGATTGATGCTTTTGACCCCAGATTATCATAACAGTTATTGTGATCGATGTTCGACTTCATGGGAAATGCTGTTTCCTCTTAGTCTTGATTCTTCTGCACATTAGTGAAGGAATAGTTGTTAAAATTAATACCTATTTACTACAAACCTTAACTTATGCTAATACCAAAAAATCCTTAAAACCTTAAAAAACTATGTTGAAATTAATCCATCAAATCAGTGTCTATAGGGTTGGCCTTGCCCTTTCGAGTTTGTGCGCAAAGGTACTAAGGCTGCCATAACCTGTTGACTATGCTCAAGCTGGTTTGTCATTGTCATTGACAACACCTCAGCCTGTTTTTGTAATCCCTTATCAATCACCTCCGTCAACATGGCCATCGGATTGCTTGGCAAGTCCTGAGCCCTCTGCAACAATTCGGCTACCGTCCATCTAGGATCTGCTGATGTAATAAGCTGCTGCGTCTGCTGGTTCCCATTCTGCATTAAACACTGCCTTAAAATTGCCTCTCGGATACCTTCTCCTACGCTTGCTGCTCTAAGTGCGGCAAGCAACTTATCTACAAATTCACCAAGAGGTTCCTATCTACCTTGCTTAGTTCCCATATAGTGAGGATTTGCATTTCCATCCTTCTGCTTTTCAAAAGCTCTCCTTACTATCTGGGCTGATGCTTGCAAAACAGGCGGCTGTAAAAGTGCCTGTAACTCTGGTCTCTCATACTGTCCCGTTCCACACAACTGATCTACTGTTACACCAAATAATGGATCATTTTGCTGTCTTTGTACTCCAGCTGCTTGTCTAGCTAGGTGTTCCCACTCATTCAAAAATGTCATAAATTGAGATGCTGTTAGGATCAGCTTCATAACATCATAAGAATCTCTAGGTAACATATTATAGTTCATATAAATAAAATCAATCATCTGTCTAGCTGGTTCAGATTGAATCCCAAACTGACTCTCAGTCTGTCTTAATTGAGATAACAATTTCCATGGCAATTGAGTTACATCAGCCTGAACAACATTTTGCTCCCCAGGGACCTGTGTATACATTACTGGAAAAGCTTGATGTGAAGCAGCCAGCCGGCTAAACCCTTCCTGACTTCCTTCGGCATTTAAGTGTTCTGCAACCTTTTGCCAATACTCTGCGTGCTTTCTTGCATGATCTTTAACACCACCTCCAGGACCTACCGCCCTGTTTGTCTCCTCTCCCTCACCTACTTTCTTCTCCTCTACAATTTGCTCAGCTGAAAGAGACGGGGAAGGCTCCTCACCAGAGTCCTGTGTTACAGATTGTAATTCGACTCTGCCACCTAGCCCTTTTACACACGCAGCCTTCTCCTTTCTTAAATAATCCTGAACCTCTTCTGACAAAGGCAACCCAGAATGTGTAACACTTGCTCCATTTGGGTCCATATGATCTAATCGTACCCTGGCTTGATAAGCTGCCACTTGCTCCGCACGATGCTGATCCAATGCTGTCATAACCATCTTCCACCATTTTCCACACTCCTTCGCTCGTTTTTCATCATCTAACCCATGCAGCCACAAGTCTTGTCCAAACTTTTTCCACTGCAATCTTTCAAATACCTCATTTGGATCCTTAAAATATCCTAACTCTCCTGCATAGCTTAACAGCGGCACCAACTCCTTCTCAAAATTTAACTTACACTGTCGCTTTTCTAAAAAGCATTTAAATAAATCATACGCTGCCTGCCTATCCATGTCTGTATTTAAACGTTAATACCTGTGCGCACAGTCCTTGTTTAAGCAGTTCCCAGCTCTACAGCGTCTTCGGCTTCAAGGCTGTCTTCCCTTTTCTTGCAGCCTCCTGTACTGCTATCCCGGGCCGGCCTTCTTCTTGCCTCCGGCTTACTGTGAATCTCCCAAGTCCCGAAGAACTTCTTAGACCCTAACCTTTGTCTTCATTAGGGTCCCGTGTTCAAGCGCCACTTACTGCAAGAAGGGGCCGCTTTAACAACCAATGTGATCAGCGGAATCCAACTTTATTGAGCATCAGACACATCTTATATACAGTTTGCTATAATTATGCCCACTTGACAACATACTATTGGTTGCTCTCTAAAAGGTTACATCATTGTTTTCACAACTCCGTAGAATTCTTCTATCCGGCCTAATTGCTCTCTTCCCCAGATCTCGCCTCCTCCTTATCTTGCTTGCCTCCCTTCTCAGGGGCAGCAGGACTTAGCATACCAAGCAATCAGCACTTTCTCACATCTCTTACAGCGCCACTATATTATCAACAGAGAATTCTTCAAGGCCTGAATTGCACAGGCGTTCCTGGGACCCAAGGACCCTCTTGTTCAAAACAATCCTCAACACCAACCCTGCCCCAGCCCAAGCCCCAGCCCCAGCCACAGCCCCATCCCGGCCCCCAGCCCAGCCCAGCACCATCCCCATCCCTGACCCCAACCACAGCCCCAGCCCTTCCCCAGCCCCAGCCCCAGCCTCAGCCCCAGCCCAGCCCTAGCCCAGCCCTGCCCTCAGCCCAGCCCCAGCCCAGCCCAGCCCCAGCCCCAGTCCTGCCCCAGCCCAGCCCCCAGACCCAGCCCTGCCCCAGCCCTGTCCTCAGCCCAGCCCCAGCCCCAGCCCGACCCCAGCCCTGCCCCAGCCCCGGCCCCAGCCCCAGCCCAGCCCCAGCCCTGCCCCAGCTCCGGCCCTAGCCCTGTCCCCAGCCCCGTCCCCAGCCCCGTCCCCTACCCCAGCCCTGGCTTCTACCCAGCCCCGGCCCCAGCCCTTCCCCAGCCCTGCCCCAGTCCCAGCCTCAGCCCCGGCCCCAGCCCCGGCCCCTGCCCAGCCCTAACCTAGCCCTGCCCCAGCCCCAGCCCTAGCCCAGCCCTGCCCTCAGCCCAGCCCCAGCCCCAGCCCAGCCACAGGCCCAGCCCTGCCCCAGCCCAGCCCCAGCCACAGCCCAGCCACAGCCCTGGACCCAGCCCCAGTCCTGTCCCAGCCCTGGCCCCAGCCCAGCCCTAGCCCAGCCCTGCCCCAGCCCCAGCCCTAGCCCAGCCCTGCCCTCAGCCCAGCCCCAGCCCTGGACCCAGCCCCAGCCCTGCCTTGAACCCAGCCCTAGTCCGGCCCCAGCCCTGCCCCAGCTCCGGCCCAAGCCCTGTCCCCAGCCCAGGCCCCTGCCCCAGCCCCAGTCCTGCCCCATCCCAGGCCCCATCCCCAGCCCTGCCCCAGCCCTGCCCTCAGCCCTGCCCCTGCCCCAGCCCGGCCCCAGCCTAGCCTCCAGCCCCAGCTCCAGCCCTGCCCCAGCCCAGCCCCCAGACCCAGCCCTGCCCCAGCCCTGCCCTCACCCCAGCCCCCACCCAAGCCCTGGACCCTGTCCCAGCCCCAGACCTGCCCCAGCCCTGCCCCAGCCCTGGCTCCTGCCCCATCCTCAGCCCCAGCCCAGCTCCAGCCCCAGCCCTAGCCCCACCCTCAGCCCCAGCCCAGCTCCAGCCCCAGCCTTGCCCCAGCCCAGCCCCAGCCCCAGCCCTGGACCCAGCCCCATCCCCAGCTGCAGCCCAGCCCCAGCCCAGCCCCAGCCCTGGACCCAGCCCCAGCCCCAGCCCCACCCTCGGCCCCAGCCCTGCTCCAGCCACAGCCCAGCCCCAGTCCTGGACCCAGCCCTGCCCCAGCCCAGCCACAGCCACAGCCCAGCCCCTGCCCTGGACCCAGCTCCAGCCCCAGCCCAGCCCTAGCCCAGCCCTGACCCAGCCTCCGCCCTGCTCCAGCTCCAGACCTAGCCCAGCCCTGCCCCAGCCCTGCCCCAGCCCAGCCCCACCCCCAGCCCTAGCCTTGTCCCCAGCCCCGGCCTGTGCCCCTGCCCCCAGCCCAGCCACAGCCCTGTCCGCAGCCCCAGCCCCAATCCCACCCCAAGCCCCGGCCCCAGCCCAGCCCTAGCCCAGCCCTGCCCCAGCCCAGCTCCAGCCCCAGCCCCGGCCCCTGCCCAGCCCTAACCTAGCCCTGCCCCAGCCCCAGCCCTGGACCCAGCCCTGCTCCAGTCCAGCCCCAGCCACAGCCCAGCCCCAGCCCTGGACCCATCCCTGCCCCAGCCCAGCCCCAGCCACAGCCCAGCCCCTGCCCTGGGCCCAGCTCCAGCCCCAGCACAGCCCTAGCCCAGCCCTGACCCAGCCTCCGCCCTGCTCCAGCTCCAGACCTAGCCCAGCCCTGCCCTCAGCCCATCCCCAGGCCTGGATCCAGCCCCAGCCTTGCCCCAGCTCAGGCCCCAACCCTGTCCATAGCCCCGGCCCCTGCGCCAGCCCCACCCTCGGCCCCAGCCCAGCCCCAGCCACAGCCCAGCCCCCGCCCAATCCCTGCCCCCAGCCCAGCCCCAGCCCTGGACCCAGCCCCAGCCCTGCCTTGAACCCAGCCCTAGTCCGGCCCCAGCCCCGCCCCAGCTCCGGCCCAAGCCCTGTCCCCAGCCCAGGCCCCTGCCCCAGCCCCAGTCCTACCCCATCCCAGCCCCCATCCCCAGCCCTGCCCCAGCCCTGCCCTCAGCCCTGCCCCTGCCCCAGCCCGGCGCCAGCCTAGCCTCCAGCCCTGCCCCAGCCCTGCCCTCAGCCCTGCCCCTGCCCCAGCCCGGCGCCAGCCTAGCCTCCAGCCCCAGCCCCAGCCCCAGCCCTGCCCAAGCCCAGCCCCCATCCCCAGCCCTGCCCCAGCCCTGCCCTCACCCCAGCCCCCACCCCAGCCCTGGACCCTGTCCCAGCCCCAGACCTGCCCCAGCCCTGCCCCAGCCCTGGCTCCTGCCCCAGCCCCGTCTCCAGCCTCAGCCCCAGCCCTGCGCCAACCCAGCCCCAGCCCAAGGCCCAGCCTCAAGCCTAGTCCTGCCCCAGCCCTGGCCCCAATCCAGCCCCAACCCTACCCATACCTCAGCCCTAGCCCCAGCCCTGCCCCAGCCCCATCACTTCCCAGCACCCAGCACCAGCCTCAGCCACGGACCCAGCCCCGGACCCAGCCCAGCCTACAGCCCCAGCCCCAGACCAGTCCCGGTCCCAGCCCAGCCCCAACGCTGCCCCAGCCCAATCCCCAGCCCCAGCCACAGCCCCATCCCGGACCCCAGCCCCAAACTCGGCCCCCGCCCAGCGCTAGCCCAGCCCTGCCCCCAGCCCTAGCCCAGCCCTGCCCTCAGCCCAGCCCCAGCCCAGCCCCAGCCCCAGACCTGCCCCAGCACTAGCCCCAGCCCTCTCCCTGCCCCAGCCCCAGCCCCACCCCCACCCCCGGCCTCAGCCCCAGCCCCAGCCCTGCCCCAGCCCAGACCAAGCCACAGCCTGGCCCCAGCCCTGTCCCCAGACCCACCCTCGTCCCCAGCCCAGCCCCTGCCCCAGCCCTACCTCAGCCCAGTCCCGGTCCCAGCCCAGGCCCAGCCCTGCTCCAGCCCAATCCCCAGCCCAAGCCCCAGCGCCATCCGTTCCCCCAGCCTGGCCCATCCCCATCCCCATCCCTGCCCCCAGCCCGGCCCCAGCCCTGCCCCAGCTCCGGCCCTAGCCCTGTCCCCAGCCCCAGTCCTGCCCCAGCCCCAGCCCTGCCCCAGTCCCAGCCACAGCCCCGGCCCCAGCCACAGCACAGCCCCCGCCCCATCCCTGCCCCCAGCCCCAGCCCCAGCCCAGCCCCAGCTCTGCCCCAGTCCCAGCCCCAGCTCTGC
Organism: Melanerpes formicivorus; assembly: GCF_026170545.1. Taxonomy (NCBI): domain Eukaryota; kingdom Metazoa; phylum Chordata; class Aves; order Piciformes; family Picidae; genus Melanerpes; species Melanerpes formicivorus. The sequence continues at coordinate 89,745 of NW_027142951.1, forward strand.
TCCAGTCCCAGCCCCAGCCCCAGCCCCAGCCCTGCACCGAACCCAGCCCTGCCCAGACCCCAGCCCTGCCCCAGCCCCAGCCCTGCACCGAACCCAGCCCAGCCCAGCCCCAGCCCAGCCCCAGCCCCAGGCCTGCACGGAACCCAGCCCCAGCCCAGACCCCAGCCCTGCCCCAGCTCGGGCCCCAGCCCTGTAACCAGCCCCAGTCCTGCTCCAGCCCCGGCCCCAGCCCTAGCCCCAGCCCCAGCCTCAACCTCAGATCCAGCCCTGCTCCCAGCCCTGGCCCCAGCCCCAGCCCGGACTCAGCCCTGCCCCAGCCCCAGCCCCAGCCCTGCCCCAGCCCCAGCCCTAGCCCAGCCCTGCTCTCAGCCCAGCCCCAGGCCTGGACCCAGCCCCAGCCCTCCCCCGAACCCAGCCCCAGCCCGGCCCCAGCCCTGTCCCCAGCCCCAGCCCCTGCCCCAGCCCTACCCTGTTGCTGGGGTTTGTTTTGAGCAAGAGGGGACATGGGTCCCAGGAACACCTGTGCAATTCAGGCCTTGAAGAATTCTCTGTTGATAATATACTGGCGGAGTAGGAGATGTGAGAAAGTGCTGATTGCTTGGTATGCTGAAGTCCAGCTGCCCCTGAGATGGGAGGCAAGCAAGATAAGGAGGAGACGAGATCTGGGAAAGAGAGCAATTAGGCCAGATAGAAGAATTCCACAGAGTTGTGAAAACAATGATGTAACCTTTTAGAGAGCAACCAATAGTATGTTGCCAAGTGGGCATAATTATAGCAAACTGTATATAAGATGTGTCTGATGCTCAATAAAGTTGGAATCCGCTGATCAAATTGGTCGAATAAGCGGCCCCCTTCTTGCAGTAAGTGGCGCTCGAACACGGGACCCTAATGAAGACAAACGTTAGGGTTTAAGAAGTTCTTCGGGACGTGGGAGATTCGCAGTAAGCCGGGAGGCAAGAAGAAGGCCGGCCCGGGATAGCAGTACCGGAGGCTGCAAGAAAAGGGAAGACAGCCTTGAAGCCGAAGACGCTGTAGAGCCGGAAACTGCTTAAACGAGGACTGTGCGCACAGGTATTAAAGTTTAAATACGGATATGGATAGGCAGGCAGCGTATGATTTATTTATATGCTTTTTAGAAAAGCGACAGTGTAAGTTAAATTTTACAAAGGAGTTGGTGCCGCTGTTAAGCTATGCAGAAGAGTTAGGATATTTTAAGGACCCAAATGAGGTGTTTGAAAGATTGCAGTGGAAAAAGTTTGGACAAGACTTGTGGCTGCATGGCTTAGATGATGAAAAACGAGCAAAGGAGTGTGGAAAATGGTGGAAGATGGTTATGACAGCATTGGATCAGCATCGTGCTGAGCAAGTGGCAGCTTATCAAGCCAGGGTACGATTAGATCATACGGACCCAAATGGAGCAAGTGTTACACATGCTGGGTTGCCTTTGTCAGAAGAGGTTCAGGATTATTTAAGAAAGGAGAAGGCTGCGTGTGTAAAAGGGCTAGGTGGCAGAGTCGAATTACAATCTGTAACGCAGGACTCTGCTGAGGAGCCTTCCCCGTCTCTTTCAGCTGAGCAAATTGTAGAGGAGAAGAAAGTAGGTGAGGGAGAGGAGACAAACAGGGCGGTAGGTCCTGGAGGTGGTGTTAAAGATCATGCAAGAAAGCACGCAGAGTATTGGCAAAAGGTTGCAGAACACTTAAATGCCGAAGGAAGTCAGGAAGGGTTTAGCCGGCTGGCTGCTTCACATCAAGCTTTTCCAGTAATGTATACACAGGTCCCTGGGGAGCAAAATGTTGTTCAGGCTGATGTAACTCAATTGCCATGGAAATTGTTATCTCAATTAAGACAGACTGAGAGTCAGTTTGGGATTCAATCTGAACCAGCTAGACAGATGATTGATTTTATTTATATGAACTATAATATGTTACCTAGAGATTCTTATGATGTTATGAAGCTGATCCTAACAGCATCTCAATTTATGACATTTTTGAATGAGTGGGAACACCTAGCTAGACAAGCAGCTGGAGTACAAAGACAGCAAAACGATCCATTATTTGGTGTAACAGTAGATCAGTTGTGTGGAACGGGACAGTATGAGAGACCAGAGTTACAGGCACTTTTACAGCCGCCTGTTTTGCAAGCATCAGCCCAGATAGTAAGGAGAGCTTTTGAAAAGCAGAAGGATGGAAATGCAAATCCTCACTATATGGGAATTAAGCAAGGTAGACAGGAACCTCTTGGTGAATTTGTAGATAAGTTGCTTGCCGCACTTAGAGCAGCAAGCATAGGAGAAGGTATCCGAGAGGCAATTTTAAGGCAGTGTTTAATGCAGAATGGGAACCAGCAGACGCAGCAGCTTATTACATCAGCAGATCCTAGATGGACGGTAGCCGAATTGTTGCAGAGGGCTCAGGACTTGCCAAGCAATCCGATGGCCATGTTGACGGAGGTGATTGATAAGGGATTACAAAAACAGGCTGAGGTGTTGTCAATGACAATGACAAACCAGCTTGAGCATAGTCAACAGGTTATGGCAGCCTTAGTACCTTTGCACACAAACTCGAAAGGGCAAGGCCGACCCTATAAGCAGTCATCAGGCGAAATACAGTGTCATCGAAAAGCGTAAGGCGGAGATATCGTCTAAAGTAATGCCTGGACTTTTGGCCCATAGATCCGCTTTAGGGCATTTCCCTAGCGGAGATAGTTATTTTGATGAAGCTTGTTGGAGAGAATACAGGAACAAGTTGTGGGACTTGGTTATAGGTGGTGATAAAACTGCTATAAAGCTGCAAAAGTCGTGGCGAGAATGCATGAACTGTGTTAAAACCTACGAACTGAAACAGCGAATGGCTGCTGCAGTTAGAGCAACTTTGTCAGGACGAGACGCAGCGCCAGGTGTATCTGAGTTGCAGCTGAAAGATGTGTCTGAGAACTGTTGACCGATCGACTGGGGCCGCCCCCGATACATCTTGCGGCGACCACACCGCGTTTACTAGCCGTCACCACTGCCGTTTGCACACAGCGGGGAAAAAGCCGGAAAAAGGCAGCTCAGTGTGTTCGACCCCTTTTTATCAACACCTTCCTCTGACATCACCAGCGACGGCTCGGATTCGGAAGACAATACCGGCAGCGAGGAATTCAAACAGCGCCGACTTTGCTTTACGGCCCCTCTTAGAAAAAAATGGAGCGCTTGGAGGCTCGCGGTTACAGTGTTCCTGCCACCACTCTCCTCCCGCGAGCCCTGCCGGCCCCCGCGGATACCGACGGCTCCGACCAAGGCGGTACCGGCTGACGCACCACCGACACCGACAACGCCGACAGTAGCAGCGGAGCAGCTGCCACGGCAGCAGCCCCCACCCCTTTCCCCTGCAGCGGCTTTAGCCGCACTACTCTGTTTTGATTTAAAGCAACAGTACTCATTTTGTCATTTCTGATTGTAACGTCTTTCAGAGATTTGTTATTTAGAGTTTTGTTAAGTTTTTCTAATAAGCATAATGAATAAGTAAGCATTTGGTATTTATAAGTACTTAGTACATAGTAATTGCAGTAAGGTGTATGCACTTAGTTAAGAGTTCAAATTGTAAGATTTTCTTTTGGTTCGAACCTTCTTAGTTGTCTGCCTAGGCATTTCAAAGGAGCTCCATGTAGTATAGTTAAGGAATGTATAAACAGGTTTTAATTTTGGAAAGTGTTTTTTAGTTAATGTAACAATTTTATTTCTTTTTAGACACTGATTTGATGGATTAATTTTAACATAGTTTTTTAAGGTTTTAAGGATTTTTTGGTATTAGCATAAGTTAAGGTTTGTAGTAAATAGGTATTAATTTTAACAACTATTCCTTCACTAATGTGCAGAAGAATCAAGACTAAGAGGAAACAGCATTTCCCATGAAGTCGAACATCGATCACAATAACTGTTATGATAATCTGGGGTCAAAAGCATCAATCAAAAAAAATATTTTGTCCTGAATGCTGAATTTGAAAATAGGCAGTTTGGGCTGGTAAATACAGAAAACCTATTTTGTGGTGAGAATAAGAATTTCAATCCCCATGGAAAATTATTGAAAGGGATTGGCATAAGTGGGAAATAAAGACTAGAGAAATTTTCGTTGGGAAATATCAGGAATAATTAAAAGGATTAGTAAAAGGAAAAGTAAGAGACATAAGATTTTGAAGGAAGAGGAATTGAAATAACAAAAGCACAATGGGAAATGGTAAACAAACTAACCAAGGAAGTAGAGAAGAGACTCCAAATGGAATTTTGAAGTGGGTTAAGGAGTTAAAAAATCTGTAGGGCTCCTGAAGAATGTAACTGCTGCCGAGAAGAAAATACACCCGGCTGCTGGTTGCACCCCAGCAGGCTGAGGAGGCAGAGTTCACATATACTGCTGGAGCCTAATTTTGATCCTAACCCTATTTGTACATAAGTAGTCCAATCGAAATCAAAAACCACGTTCCCATGTGTGGAATCTTGATCAGACCGGAGAGAAAAGACTTGAACTTGAAAAAGCAATGGTAAATTTTTCTGCTACAGTTGAAATCATGGTAAATGCAAGCACAGATGCAATAAAAGTGCAGCAAATTGAAATCAATAATCTCTTGAAAATATGTACTCCGAATAGATTAGCTTTGGATTTTCTATATGTTAAGGAAGGGGGTGTATGTGTAGTCATAAATGTAAGTTGTTGTAGTTATGTTAATCTAGATAAACGAGTGGAAACAGATTTACAGGCGATTGTAAACCACAATCAGATATTACATCAGATTTCTTTAGATGATACTTCTTCTGGATTTAAAGAAATATGGGATAAGTTAACTTTCTGGTTACCAAACCTAAATTGGCTTAAACATTTGTTTGTAATATTGTTGGAATAATTGTAATATTGCTATGCATAATACTCTGCAATTGTTGTTACAAAATACTAAGACCTTTAAGTAAGATTGCTCATGTCAATGAGTTACAAGTAGAGAATTATGATCAGAATGTGATCAGAACAGATGAACTTAATTATGATCCAATTAAGAAGGTTCTGAAATATCTGGAAATTTTAACACAAATCAATGGTGACAAAAAAAAAAAAAAAGGGGGGGGGGAATTGTGATGAATATACTGGTGATTTGTGTTAAAATTGTAAGACTTAGAGTGCACTGGGATTAAGGGTCAGGATCTTGTGAGGCCTGTTTAGAGGGTAAAGAGAAAGAAACCTATCTTGCAGACTTGCAAGGGCACTGTCTGGTTAATTGGAGACACCACGGCTGAGAAGGAGCTGTCTTAAAGATAAACATTCAGAACTGGGAATTTGTTTTCTTCAGATAAGAAGCCTGCACAATTGGGCATGTGTGAAAGTGGATGCTCTGACCCTTACCACACTGAATGTAGGGAGAAGGGATTTATATGTTATCTCACCAGTTCGCTATAATTTTACACACCTAGAGGGAAAATCAAAATTCATAACAACACAACATGCATTTTCATTTTCGATTGAAAACATCAACAAATGGTACCAATAAGAGATCAGTATTACTAGGATGAGCAAAAACGCATTATTATGGGTAATTTTTATATTGGGCAAGGCAGTGAAGCTCTTTTGCTCTTGCTGATTGCCTGCAAGTTTTCTGTCTGTGAAGCTAGAGCCTGGCCAGATCTACCTTTACAGATTAAAGAAATCTTGCTACCATTAAACAAATTATGATTTTTGACCATCCTAGAGAAAATAAAGGTGCAACATAACAGGTAATAATGAATTGATTGAACTTTTCCAGACGTGTCTGATAGGGATACCCAGACTTAATGTTAATATGTTTGTTAATTATAGTAGTAAGTTTTAAGGTTCTTAGGTATCATTGTACTCATTTCGATTATTGTTAAACTTGTTTATAATTGTAATATGCAAAGTGTTCAAAGAATAACTTCCAAGGCCTTACTTGCACAAAAGAAAAACGGGGGAATTGTTGTCGGGCAAGAGGGGACATGGGTCCCAGGAACACCTGTGCAATTCAGGCCTTGAAGAATTCTCTGTTGATAATATAGTGGCGGAGTGGGAGATGTGAGAAAGTGCTGATTGCTTGGTATGCTGAAACCCAGCTGCCCCTGAGATGGGAGGCAAGCAAGATAAGGAGGAGGCGAGATCTGGGAAAGAGAGCAATTAGGCCGGATAGAAGAATTCCAGAGAGTTGTGAAAACAATGATGTAACCTTTTAGAAAGCAACCAATAGTATGTTGCCAAGTGGGCATAATTATAGCAAACTGTATATAAGATGTGTCTGATGCTCAATAAAGTGGAATGCGCTGATCAAATTGGTCGTTAAAGCGGCCCCCTTCTTGCAGTACAGCCCCAGCCCCAGTCCTGCCCCAGCCCTGCCCCAGCCCCGGCCCCAGCCCTGCCCCAGCCCAGCCCCAGCCACAGCCCAGCCACAGCCCTGGACCCAGCCCCCAGAACCAGCCCCAGCCCCAGCCCCGGCCACAGCCCAGACCACAGCCCTAGTCCCAGCCCTGCCCCAGCACTACCCCAGGCCAGATCCCAGCCCAGCCCCACCCTCGGCCCCAGCCCAGCCCCAGCCCCAGCCCTGCCCCAGCCACAGCCCAGCCCCAGCCCTGGACCCAGCCCCAGCCCCAGCCCCGGCCTCAGGCTCAGCTCCAGCCCAGCCCCAGCCCCAGCCCCAGCCCAGCCCCAGCCCAGGCCCCAGGCCCAGCCCCAGCCCCATCCCAGCCCCCAGCCCTAGTCCCAGCCCAGCCCCTGCCCTACCCCAGCCCAGTCCCAGTCCCAGCCCAGCCCCAGCCCTGCCCCCAGCCCAGCCCCACCCCATGGCCCAGCCTCCAGCCTAGCCCTGCCCCAGCCCCGGCCCCAATCCAGCCCCATCCCCAGCCCCAAACTCAGTCCCTGCCCTTCTCCCAGCCCCGGCCCTAGCCCCGGCCCCAGCCCTACCCCAGCCCTGCCCCAGCCTCGGGCCCAGCCCTGGACCCAGTCCCAGCCCCAGCCCTGTCCCAGTCCCCCACCCAGCCCCAGACCCAGCCCCAGCCTTGGCTCCAGCCCTGCCCCAGCCCAGCCCCAGTTACAGCTCAGCCCCAGTCCTGGACCCAGCCCCAGTCCCAGCCCCGGCCCCAGGCTCGGCTCCAGCCCAGCCCCAGCCCCAGCCCCAGCCCCAGCCCAGCCCCAGCCTTAGCTCCAGCCCAGCCCCAGCCCAGGCCCCAGGCCCAGCCCCAGCCCCAGCCCCATCCCTGCCCCCAGCCCAGCCCCACCCCAGCCTAGCCCCAGCCCTGCCCCAGCCCCAGCCCCGGCCACAGCCCAGACCACAGCCCTAGTCCCAGCCCTGCCCCAGCACTACCCCAGGCCAGATCCCAGCCCAGCCCCACCCTCGGCCCCAGCCCAGCCCCAGCCCCAGCCCCAGCCCTGCCCCAGCCACAGCCCAGCCCCAGCCCTGGACCCAGCCCCAGCCCCAGCCCCGGCCTCAGGCTCAGCTCCAGCCCAGCCCCAGCCCCAGCCCCTGCCGCAGCCCAGCCCCAGCCCAGGCCCCAGGCCCAGCCCCCAGCCCCAACCCCATCACAGACCCCAGCCCTAGTCCCAGCCCAGCCCCTGCCCTACCCCAGCCCAGTCCCAGTCCCAGCCCAGCCCCAGCCCTGCCCCAGCCCAGCCCCACCCCATGGCCCAGCCTCCAGCCTAGCCCTGCCCCAGCCCCGGCCCCAATCCAGCCCCATCCCCAGCCCCAAACTCAGTCCCTGCCCTTCTCACCAGCCCCGGCCCTAGCCCCGGCCCCAGCCCTACCCCAGCCCTGCCCCAGCCTCGGGCCCAGCCCTGGACCCAGTCCCAGCCCCAGCCCTGTCCCAGTCCCCCACCCAGCCCCCGACCCATCCCCAGCCTTGGCTCCAGCCCTGCCCCAGCCCAGCCCCAGTTACAGCTCAGCCCCAGTCCTGGACCCAGCCCCAGTCCCAGCCCCGGACCAAGGCTCGGCTCCAGCCCAGCCCCAGCCCCAGCCCCAGCCCAGCCCCAGCCCCAGCTCCAGCCCAGGCCCAGCCCAGGCCCCAGGCCCAGCCCCAGCCCCATCCCTGCCCCCACCTCCAGCCCCAGCCCCAGCCTAGCCCCCAGCCCTGCCCCAGCCCCAGCCCAGCCCCCAGCCCTGCCCCCAACCCAGCCTCAGCCCTACCCAAGCCCCAGCTCTGTCCCCAGCCCCAGCCACAGCCCAGACCCAGCCCTGGACCCAGGCCCAGGCCCCAGCCCTGTCCCAGTCCCCGACCCAGCCCCAGCCCCAGCCCTGCCCAAGACCCAGCCCCAGCCTTGGCTCCAGCCCTGCCCCAGCCCAGCCCCAGTTACAGCTCAGCCCCCAGTCCTGGACCCAGCCCCAGCCCAGCCCAGCCCCTGCCACAGCCCAGCCCCAGCCCCAGGCTAGCCCCAGCTCTGCCCCCACCCCCGTCCCCCGTCCCCGGGCCCAGCCCAGCCCTAGACCGGCCCTGCCCTCAGCCGAGGCCCTGCCCAGCCCCAGCCCAGCCCCCGGCCAGGCCCCAGGCCCAGCCCCAGCCCCATCCCTGCCCCCAGCCCAGCCCCAGCCCCAGCCTAGCCCCCAGCCCTGCCCCAGCCCCCAGTCCCAGCCCCGGCCCCCAGGCTCGGCTCCAGCCCAGCCCCAGCCCCAGCCCCAGCCCCAGCCCAGCCCCAGCCCAGACCCCAGGCCCAGCCCCAGCCCCATCCCTGCCCCCACCCCAGCCCCAGCCCCAGCCTAGCCCCAGCCCTTCCCCAGCCCCAGCACCAGACCCAGCCCTGCCCCCCAACCCAGCCTCAGCCCTGGCCCCAGCCCCGGCCCCCAGCCCCGGCCCCAGCCCAGCCTCCAGCCCCAGCCCCAGCCTGGGCACCAGCCCAGCGCTAGCCCAGACCTGCCCCCCAGCCCATGCCCAGCCCTGCCCCAGGCCCAGCCCTAGCCCAGCCCCTGCCCTCAGCCCAGCCCCAGCCCGGCCCCAGCCCCAGTCCTGCCCCAGCCCTGCCCTCACCCCAGCCCCAACCCAAGCCCCACCCTCTGTCCCCAGCCACAGCCACAGCCCAGCCCCAGCCGTGGACCCAGTCCCAGCCCCACCCCTGTCCCAGTCCCAGCCCGAACCCCAGCCCTAGTCCCAGCACTGCCCCTGCCCTACCCCAGCCCCAGTCCCAGTCCCAGCCCAGCCCCAGCCCTGCCCTAGGCCCAGCCCTAGCCCAGCCCTGCCCTCAGCCCAGCCCCAGACCGGCCCCAGCCCCAGCCCTACCCAAGCCCCAGCTCTGTCCCCAGCCCCAGCCACAGCCCAGACCCAGCCCTGGACCCAGTCCCAGCCCCAGCCCCTGTCCCAGTCCCCGACCCAGCCCCAGCCCCAGCCCTGCCCAAGACCCAGCCCCAGCCTTGGCTCCAGCCCTGCCCCAGCCCAGCCCCAGTTACAGCTCAGCCCCAGTCCTGGACCCAGCCTCAGCCCCAGCCCAGCCCCCTGCCACAGCCCAGCCCCAGCCCCAGTCCCAGCCCCAGTCCTGCCCCAGCCCTGCCCCAGCCCCGGCCCCAGCCCTACCCCCAGCCCTGCCCCAGCCTCGGGCCCGGCCCTGCTCCTGGCCCAGCTCAGACCTCAGCCCAGCCCCACCCTCGGCCCCAGCCCAGCCCCAGCCCCAGCCCTGCCCCAAGCCACAGCCCAGCCCCAGCCCTGGACCCAGCCCCAGCCCCAGCCCCGGCCTCAGGCTCAGCTCCAGCCCAGCCCCAGCCCCAGCCCCAGCCCAGCCCCAGCCCAGGCCCCAGGCTCAGCCCCAGCCCCATCCCAGCCCCCAGCCCTAGTCCCAGCACTGTCCCTACACTACCCCAGGCCAGTCCCAGTCCCAGCCCAGCCCCCAGCCCTGCCCCAGCCCAGCCCCCATCCCCAGCCCGGCCCCAGCCCTGCCCCCCAGCCCAGCCCCACCCCATGGCCCAGCCTCCAGCCTAGCCCTGCCCAAGCCCCGGACCCAATCCAGCCCCATCCCCAGCCCCAAACTCAGTCCCTGCCCTTCTCCCAGCCCCGGCCCTAGCCCCGGCCCCAGCCCTACCCCCAGCCCTGCCCCAGCCTCGGGCCCAGCCCTGGACCCAGCCCCAGCCCCCAGCCCAACCCCAGCCCTGCCCCAGCCTCGGCCCAGCCCTGGACCCAGCCCCAGCCCCAGCCCAGCTCCAGCCCAGCCCTGCTCCAACCCAACCCCAGCCCTACCCAAGCCCCAGCTCTGTCCCCAGCCCCAGCCACAGCCCAGACCCAGCCCTGGACCCAGTCCCCAGCCCCAGGCCCCTGTCCCAGTCCCCAACCCAGCCCCAGACCCAGCCCCAGCCTTGGCTCCAAGCCCTGCCCCAGCCCAACCCCAGTTACAGCTCAGCCCCAGTCCTGGACCGAGCCCCAGCCCCAACCCAGCCCCAGCTGCAGGCTCGGCTCCAGCCCAGCCCCAGCCCCAGCCCCAGCCCAGCCCCAGCCCAGGCCCCAGCCCCAGCCCCAGCCCCATTCCTGCCCCCAGCCCAGCCCCATCCCTGCCCCCAGCCCAGCTCCAGCCCCAGCCTAGCCCCAGCCCTGCCCCAGCCCCAGCCCAGCCCCAGCCCTGCCCCCAACCCAGCCTCAGCCCTGGCCCCAGCCCCGGCCCCAGCCCCGGCCGCAGCCCAGCCTCCAGCCCCAGCCCCAGCCTGGGCACCAGCCCAGCGCTAGCCCAGACCTGCCCCCAGCCCATGCCCAGCCCTGCCCCAGCCCAGCCCCAGCCACAGCCCAGCCACAGCCCTGGACCCAGCCCCCAGAACCAGCCCCAGCCCCAGCCCCGGCCACAGCCCAGACCACAGCCCTAGTCCCAGCCCTGCCCCAGCACTACCCCAGGCCAGATCCCAGCCCAGCCCCACCCTCGGCCCCAGCCCAGCCCCAGCCCCAGCCCTGCCCCAGCCACAGCCCAGCCCCAGCCCTGGACCCAGCCCCAGCCCCAGCCCCGGCCTCAGGCTCAGCTCCAGCCCAGCCCCAGCCCCAGCCCCAGCCCAGCCCCAGCCCAGGCCCCAGGCCCAGCCCCAGCCCCATCCCAGCCCCCAGCCCTAGTCCCAGCCCAGCCCCTGCCCTACCCCAGCCCAGTCCCAGTCCCAGCCCAGCCCCAGCCCTGCCCCCAGCCCAGCCCCACCCCATGGCCCAGCCTCCAGCCTAGCCCTGCCCCAGCCCCGGCCCCAATCCAGCCCCATCCCCAGCCCCAAACTCAGTCCCTGCCCTTCTCCCAGCCCCGGCCCTAGCCCCGGCCCCAGCCCTACCCCAGCCCTGCCCCAGCCTCGGGCCCAGCCCTGGACCCAGTCCCAGCCCCAGCCCTGTCCCAGTCCCCCACCCAGCCCCAGACCCAGCCCCAGCCTTGGCTCCAGCCCTGCCCCAGCCCAGCCCCAGTTACAGCTCAGCCCCAGTCCTGGACCCAGCCCCAGTCCCAGCCCCGGCCCCAGGCTCGGCTCCAGCCCAGCCCCAGCCCCAGCCCCAGCCCAGCCCCAGCCTTAGCTCCAGCCCAGCCCCAGCCCAGGCCCCAGGCCCAGCCCCAGCCCCAGCCCCATCCCTGCCCCCAGCCCAGCCCCACCCCAGCCTAGCCCCAGCCCTGCCCCAGCCCCAGCCCCGGCCACAGCCCAGACCACAGCCCTAGTCCCAGCCCTGCCCCAGCACTACCCCAGGCCAGATCCCAGCCCAGCCCCACCCTCGGCCCCAGCCCAGCCCCAGCCCCAGCCCCAGCCCTGCCCCAGCCACAGCCCAGCCCCAGCCCTGGACCCAGCCCCAGCCCCAGCCCCGGCCTCAGGCTCAGCTCCAGCCCAGCCCCAGCCCCAGCCCCTGCCGCAGCCCAGCCCCAGCCCAGGCCCCAGGCCCAGCCCCAGCCCCCAACCCCATCACAGCCCCCAGCCCTAGTCCCAGCCCAGCCCCTGCCCTACCCCAGCCCAGTCCCAGTCCCAGCCCAGCCCCAGCCCTGCCCCCAGCCCAGCCCCACCCCATGGCCCAGCCTCCAGCCTAGCCCTGCCCCAGCCCCGGCCCCAATCCAGCCCCATCCCCAGCCCCAAACTCAGTCCCTGCCCTTCTCCCAGCCCCGGCCCTAGCCCCGGCCCCAGCCCTACCCCAGCCCTGCCCCAGCCTCGGGCCCAGCCCTGGACCCAGTCCCAGCCCCAGCCCTGTCCCAGTCCCCCACCCAGCCCCCGACCCATCCCCAGCCTTGGCTCCAGCCCTGCCCCAGCCCAGCCCCAGTTACAGCTCAGCCCCAGTCCTGGACCCAGCCCCAGTCCCAGCCCCGGACCAAGGCTCGGCTCCAGCCCAGCCCCAGCCCCAGCCCCAGCCCAGCCCCAGCCCCAGCTCCAGCCCAGGCCCAGCCCAGGCCCCAGGCCCAGCCCCAGCCCCATCCCTGCCCCCACCTCCAGCCCCAGCCCCAGCCTAGCCCCAGCCCTGCCCCAGCCCCAGCCCAGCCCCAGCCCTGCCCCCAACCCAGCCTCAGCCCTACCCCAAGCCCCAGCTCTGTCCCCAGCCCCAGCCACAGCCCAGACCCAGCCCTGGGACCCAGGCCCAGCCCCAGCCCTGTCCCAGTCCCCCGACCCAGCCCCAGCCCCAGCCCTGCCCAAGACCCAGCCCCCAGCCTTGGATCCAGCCCTGCCCCAGCCCAGCCCCAGTTACAGCTCAGCCCCCAGTCCTGGACCCAGCCCCAGCCCAGCCCAGCCCCTGCCACAGCCCAGCCCCAGCCCCAGGCTAGCCCCAGCTCTGCCCCACCCCCGTCCCCGTCCCCGGGCCCAGCCCAGCCCTAGACCGGCCCCTGCCCTCAGCCGAGGCCCTGCCCAGCCCCAGCCCAGCCCCAGGCCAGGCCCCAGGCCCAGCCCCAGCCCCATCCCTGCCCCCAGCCCAGCCCCAGCCCCAGCCTAGCCCCAGCCCTGCCCCCAGCCCCAGTCCCAGCCCCGGCCCCAGGCTCGGCTCCAGCCCAGCCCCAGCCCCAGCCCCAGCCCCAGCCCCAGCCCCAGCCCAGACCCCAGGCCCAGCCCCAGCCCCATCCCTGCCCCCACCCCAGCCCCAGCCCCAGCCTAGCCCCAGCCCTTCCCCAGCCCCAGCCCAGACCCAGCCCTGCCCCCAACCCCAGCCTCAGCCCTGGCCCCAGCCCCGGCCCCAGCCCCGGCCCCAGCCCAGCCTCCAGCCCCAGCCCCAGCCTGGGCACCAGCCCAGCGCTAGCCCAGACCTGCCCCCAGCCCATGCCCAGCCCTGCCCCAGGCCCAGCCCTAGCCCAGCCCTGCCCTCAGCCCAGCCCCCAGCCCGGCCCCAGCCCCAGTCCTGCCCCAGCCCTGCCCTCACCCCAGCCCCAACCCAAGCCCCACCTCTGTCCCCAGCCACAGCCACAGCCCAGCCCCAGCCGTGGACCCCAGTCCCAGCCCCACCCCTGTCCCAGTCCCAGCCCGAACCCCAGCCCTAGTCCCAGCACTGCCCCTGCCCTACCCCCAGCCCAGTCCCAGTCCCAGCCCAGCCCCAGCCCTGCCCTAGGCCCAGCCCTAGCCCAGCCCTGCCCTCAGCCCAGCCCCAGACCGGCCCCAGCCCCAGCCCTACCCAAGCCCCAGCTCTGTCCCCAGCCCCAGCCACAGCCCAGACCCAGCCCTGGACCCAGTCCCAGCCCCAGCCCTGTCCCAGTCCCCGACCCAGCCCCAGCCCCAGCCCTGCCCAAGACCCAGCCCCAGCCTTGGCTCCAGCCCTGCCCCAGCCCAGCCCCAGTTACAGCTCAGCCCCAGTCCTGGACCCAGCCTCAGCCCCAGCCCAGCCCCTGCCACAGCCCAGCCCCAGCCCCAGTCCCAGCCCCAGTCCTGCCCCAGCCCTGCCCCAGCCCCGGCCCCAGCCCTACCCCAGCCCAGCCCCAGCCCAGGCCCCAGGCCCAGCCCCAGCCCCAACCCCATCACAGCCCCCAGCCCTTGTCCCAGCCCAGCCCCTGCCCTACCCCAGCCCAGTCCCAGTCCCAGCCCAGCCCCAGCCCTGCCCCCAGCCCCAGCCCCACCCCATGGCCCAGCCTCCAGCCTAGCCCTGCCCCAGCCCCGGCCCCAATCCAGCCCCATCCCCAGCCCCAAACTCAGTCCCTGCCCTTCTCCCAGCCCCGGCCCTAGCCCCGGCCCCAGCCCTACCCCAGCCCTGCCCCAGCCTCGGGCCCAGCCCTGGACCCAGTCCCAGCCCCAGCCCTGTCCCAGTCCCCCCACCCAGCCCCCGACCCATCCCCAGCCTTGGCTCCAGCCCTGCCCCAGCCCAGCCCCAGTTACAGCTCAGCCCCAGTCCTGGACCCAGCCCCAGTCCCAGCCCCGGACCAAGGCTCGGCTCCAGCCCAGCCCCAGCCCCAGCCCCAGCCCAGCCCCCAGCCCCAGCTCCAGCCCAGGCCCAGCCCAGGCCCCAGGCCCAGCCCCAGCCCCATCCCCTGCCCCCACCTCCAGCCCCAGCCCCAGCCTAGCCCCAGCCCTGCCCCAGCCCAGCCCAGCCCCAGCCCTGCCCCCAACCCAGCCTCAGCCCTACCCAAGCCCCAGCTCTGTCCCCCAGCCCCAGCCACAGCCCAGACCCAGCCCTGGACCCAGGCCCAGCCCCAGCCCTGTCCCAGTCCCCGACCCAGCCCCAGCCCCAGCCCTGCCCAAGACCCAGCCCCAGCCTTGGATCCAGCCCTGCCCCAGCCCAGCCCCAGTTACAGCTCAGCCCCCAGTCCTGGACCCAGCCCCAGCCCAGCCCAGCCCCTGCCACAGCCCAGCCCCAGCCCCAGGCTAGCCCCAGCTCTGCCCCACCCCCGTCCCCGTCCCCGGGCCCAGCCCAGCCCTAGACGGGCCCTGCCCTCAGCCGAGGCCCTGCCCAGCCCCAGCCCAGCCCCAGGCCAGGCCCCAGGCCCAGCCCCAGCCCCATCCCTGCCACCCAGCCCAGCCCCAGCCCCAGCCTAGCCCCAGCCCTGCCCCAGCCCCAGTCCCAGCCCCGGCCCCAGGCTCGGCTCCAGCCCAGCCCCAGCCCCAGCCCCAGCCCCAGCCCAGCCCCAGCCCAGACCCCAGGCCCAGCCCCAGCCCCATCCCTGCCCCCACCCCCAGCCCCAGCCCCAGCCTAGCCCCAGCCCTTCCCCAGCCCCAGCCCAGACCCAGCCCTGCCCCCAACCCAGCCTCAGCCCTGGCCCCAGCCCCCGGCCCCAGCCCCGGCCCCAGCCCAGCCTCCAGCCCCAGCCCCCAGCCTGGGCACCAGCCCAGCGCTAGCCCAGACCTGCCCCCAGCCCATGCCCAGCCCTGCCCCAGGCCCAGCCCTAGCCCAGCCCCTGCCCTCAGCCCAGCCCCAGCCCGGCCCCAGCCCCAGTCCTGCCCCAGCCCTGCCCTCACCCCAGCCCCAACCCAAGCCCCACCTCTGTCCCCAGCCACAGCCACAGCCCAGCCCCAGCCGTGGACCCAGTCCCAGCCCCACCCCTGTCCCAGTCCCAGCCCGAACCCCAGCCCTAGTCCCAGCACTGCCCCTGCCCTACTCCAGCCCAGTCCCAGTCCCAGCCCAGCCCCAGCCCTGCCCTAGGCCCAGCCCTAGCCCAGCCCTGCCCTCAGCCCAGCCCCAGGACCGGCCCCAGCCCCAGCCCTACCCAAGCCCCAGCTCTGTCCCCAGCCCCAGCCACAGCCCAGACCCAGCCCTGGACCCAGTCCCAGCCCCAGCCCTGTCCCAGTCCCCGACCCAGCCCCAGCCCCAGCCCTGCCCAAGACCCAGCCCCAGCCTTGGCTCCAGCCCTGCCCCAGCCCAGCCCCAGTTACAGCTCAGCCCCAGTCCTGGACCCAGCCTCAGCCCCAGCCCAGCCCCTGCCACAGCCCAGCCCCAGCCCCAGGTCCCAGCCCCAGTCCTGCCCCAGCCCTGCCCCAGCCCCGGCCCCAGCCCTACCCCAGCCCTGCCCCAGCCTCGGGCCCGGCCCTGCTCCTGGCCCAGCTCAGACCTCAGCCCAGCCCCACCCTCGGCCCCAGCCCAGCCCCAGCCCCAGCCCTGCCCCAGCCACAGCCCAGCCCCAGCCCTGGACCCAGCCCCAGCCCCAGCCCCGGCCTCAGGCTCAGCTCCAGCCCAGCCCCAGCCCCAGCCCCAGCCCAGCCCCAGCCCAGGCCCCAGGCTCAGCCCCAGCCCCATCCCCAGCCCCCAGCCCTAGTCCCAGCACTGTCCCTACACTACCCCAGGCAGTCCCA